>NC_079168.1:25759120-25771620 GCF_947568905.1 Ostrea edulis
AGATTGATCTGCAAACGACGTATTTGACACTCAACTATCATCGTAATCAGCCATAATGAAGATGCCTGATGTAGTCAACAAATGATCGTATTTGGTGCTGGTAAATATTTTGTTCTATGATACAGTGTACGTGTTCTTGGTATCAATAGCGTATATAATCAATCGGGTAGTTACACAGTTGTCTTTATACTTGAGAAGTAAAGATTTTCTCTATGACGTTGATAAGATTATACCAAAAACAAAACATTCGCACTCATTTTTACGCCAAACTTCGACCCGACTTTATGTTTGCACAGCTAGAATGATTCCTCCAAGGAAAATTGACAGCCACGTATAATATATGAATAACATTATTTTCTTTTGCTTCCATTTTGAAAAAAAAAATTAATGGTACCATATTTGGCATCTTACAAAAAAGGCGCTATTTTGTCATATTGATAAACCAAAGTTATAATCGATCTATTTTTTAAATTATGTGTCAAATACATAGAAAAGTTTCACAAAAGAGTGGAATAGTCGAAATATACACCAGAATATGGTGGTGTAATATTTTGTGTCACGTGGAAAGTTGATCTGATGAGCTGCGAAATTATGCATGTTAATACACTTAATGTAAGTACTTTACAGCCGACTACACAGAAACAAAAGTTTTTTTATGTTCTTGATCAACAACCTTCCTACAATTCCAATTGCTACATCATAAAATTTACACACTTTTTTCTTTTTATACCAGGCTATACTACGATTATATACATGTATCGTTTGAAATCTTGTAAAAAATTTAGCCTCACTTTTGAAATGATAGCTTTGCGATGACTGTGGTCCGATAGAGGGCGCAAATAGATTCTTACAGCGGTGGGATTCGAATCTGCGCTCCACTCTAGGTCGACGAATCTGTGGCCCGCGGCCTATTTGTATCTATTATCAATATTTACATGCATGTCATACAGCTAAAGTATATTTTTGGCATAGAAATATAGAACCACTTAATACAATTCTGAACACCTCACAAATTGAATTCAAAACTAAACTGCAATCTATGCATCTCTTCTGTTTCCAGTAAAGATTCAGGTTGTGTTTTATTTTTGTTTTGTGTGAAAATATTGTGGCTGGCAAAACGCTGTTGTGTAATACTTTAATATCTTGCATTCCTAATCAAGATGCGGGTATGTCTTCCAGCCAATTAGTTTTTGGATTTACATTTTTTCGTCATTTTTAACAAATTACAAACTTTTACATCGTAGCATGTTTTCCGATATGATTTATATGGAAGCAAACAAAGCTGCAATGTTGTCTTGAATTTTTTAACATATAATTATTATTCAGTTGAACAAATAACTAAAGAAACTTTGTACTGTTGACGTTAATTCCATGTATAAGTCTCGTATTTCCATTTGCATCCGATTTCAGAGACACTCCAAACTTTCACTCATAACTGGAGATTCGATAGTCCCACTGTCATTCGAAATTTGTTTATAGTCTGTAGATGTGTGGAATATTGGTTATACTGTTAACTTGCACATAATGGCGCTAAACAAGAGATAAGGTGCCATGCAAATTCATAAAATCCTGTGTACTTCAATATCTCCACAGATGATCAAGTATCGAACTTTTTCCTTGTAATCATTCCAACAGACTCTGATGCCCATAATATTTTGTTTATAGCATTAATTGATCTTCAGTATTTCAAATTAGACTGTAATGGGTTTCTTTTTCAGATCTCAACTAGTTTTTTTGTTTTGGACACTCATTCTTCTTACATGTACACCGTAATAGATTGTATGTATATAGTAGACCATGGGCCAACAACACATTGCCTCCCCCTCAAAGGATTTTTCTACACTATGATGTTTTGAAAGTGTGTATAAAATGAAGGTTGTTTGACATATTAATGTTGGGGCGTTTTCAAGATATGGCCATTTGAAATTATAAATTTTTTGCAAATTCAATATGGCCGTTAACGTGTTCCATACCGCATTAAAGACGACAGATTGTACAGTGTGTTAATGACGTACATCAGTACAGGGTAAATGAAATTTATGCAAAGCAATAAGTAGGACGGTAATGGGCAAACTATAAACGACAGAACAGATAAAAAGTACGTGCAGTTCTTTATTCCTTGTAATTAGCATTACAAATAATTAAATGTTAAAAACGTGGAACGAGATTCTGTTATTGTTCCATTCTTACAAACATTGTTTGAGATACAATTTCTAAGAATAAACTAATTGAACTATCGACTAAAATGCAGCTGGAATGTTGTGAAAGAAAACACATTTCACTATAGTCTGGTGTATGCATTGTCTCTGAGACGGTCACACCGGTTACTAACAACCGAATAAGTCCTCCCCAGGGATGTTAAGTATTGGCCAAGAAATGTCACGTGGTAGTAATTCAATTCCTTGTAGCAATCGAACAACTGTCGCGCTTTTCGGTAATTGACCACAAGTTTAAATTATATTATATCTGCAAATATTCAATTACAATTCGGAAAACGGACTTGCATGCAAATGCACCTAGATGATACAAGAATAGAAATAGCGCGTTTAGTATTTGAAAAAGGATTATAAGAGATATAAATCCAACAAGTTCTAATACAAAGATATAACATATTATGCTTTTCACAGAAAAAGGCAACGTGATAAACGTAAGTCTAGTACTACAGGGACCTGTAGATCTACAATGTATATAGTAATTGTACTGCGTGCTTATTCTAGTAGTATTTTTACTTAGACTTCTTATACTTACAGTTCCGTAACGTTAGCCATCAGACCAGGGTCGATTCGAGGTATCCCAGATATCGTGTCCCTCTTTCTGCACTCCATCACGAGAATGTTCTTGACAGCACCCTCTATTTTTTCACAGGTACAGGCGCTGGAGCAGTTCCTATTTAGTCTGGTTGCCGTTAGCATCACAGGTGTAAAGTCTAAGAGCACAAACGCTAATTTAAAAGCCAGCATGTGCACACACAATTTCATTTTAAATATCCATTTGGGAGCACAGAGTAGAAAATAACCTGTTGAATGCGCAACACCTCTTTAATGAAAAATACGAAGTTTCGAATATTACCACGTTGGTTCTAATTATTGTGTAGCGGTGTTTAAGATTATCTCATAATTTCAAAGAGAGATATGGAACACTGGTCTAAATAGTTCCAGAGACGGTGCCATGGGTCGTCATAACACAGCCGTTGTCGTGAAAATCAGAATATGGACTTAACCCATTTCAACTTGACAATAAGATATCTTGTATACAAATGTGTGGGACGAGATATTGATTTTCTCTAGTCATCCACAAGCCTTGTTACCGGTATCTTTACAAACTTTAGCCGCTGAAGGTGCGAAGTATTCACATGGCCTGTATCATAAATTAATTGAAAGCCGATTTGTGTGATGTTTGATTTAGTGCATTCATAAAAATAATATTCTCCGTGTTTTCTTTGGCCGAATTGACAATGATTCGCCGGAAAACATTTTGCACTTTCTCTGTTTTTGTTACTCGACCGCAAGTTCATATTGTCATGATAACAATGTAAATACACATTTTGTGCACAATTCAAACCATGTATTAATAGTAATTCGACTTAAACTAAAAGCTATACCTGTGTTAGTATAATTATGTTAAGTCATACTTCATTGAAAATTCCCTTACATTTTGGGGGTCTGATTAAAGACCAAAGGGGTCAATGTTTTTACCTTCGATATCCTTAACAATTAAAGAAGATAGCCATTTCCTCGTGGGTGTGAACAATGTGCATATGAATATTGATATTGTAGTATCTTAACTATTTTAACAGCTGGGAATAATGCGACAGAAATGAAAGTAAAATGTAAGAAAAATATACATGAGAGTATGAACAGCAACGCTTCACGCCAGCATACTTTTCAGGAAGCGCTAACGCGATTCATTAAGTGTGTCGCAGTTCATACCCTCATGCATTGTCATAAAATGATATTTATTTCTTAAATGAATAATTGCAGTGGCGGATTTAAGGGGGGCGCAGCCGGCGCGCGCCCCCTAAAATTTTCAAATTTAAGGTAAATCGGGGTATCTTGTTTAGAAAAGTGTACTAAACGATAAAAGAAGCAATACTTTCTTCCACTCCCGGAGAAATAAATGACAAAATCTTTTTGATGTCTTGCATTACTTTACTGAGAGAATTTAATTTTGTTCCAAAAACCCTTAAAATTTGCGTAATTTTATTAATTTCACCTTATTAGAAATTATAGAAAATAGTACAAATGACTAAATAGGAGACATATTTCAAGCCCTATAAAATCTGTAAAATCCAGGAGCTTCCGGGGACTTCGCCTCAAGGCGGCCCCCAGACCCCCTGCCTCATAAAGTGGCGCCCCCTGTAACCGCAATTCCTGGATCCGCCCCTGATTGTCATTACAACTCCTGTGGGAGCCACAGGCTCAGAACTGTTAACTTGGGGATAATTGTCTTTAGCCAGCAAATGTAAACGCTACCATTCTCTTATATAATTTTTTCTGGACAGTTCCTACATATATATTTAAACGCAGACTCAATCTCAAGTCAACGTGTGTATATGTAAAGATATACAATGTACCAAATCACGTTTACTCCACGTGCTGTCATTGATATACTGACGGACTTTAAAAACGCAATATTCATCATTTGTAGAAGGGATAAATTTTGGTGTTATTCATTAATTCAATAAACAAATAATCTCTTACATGTATGATAAAAATTCTAATATACACTGATTTTAAACGTTATTGATATTCGCTGATAGGCTACTTGTGCAATGAAAGTCAAGAGAGTTGTGTCAGAAATGTGGTTTTCGTCACTGATATATCGGGTATAACCATCAATTGCGTTGATAACGGCGTATAGACGACGTGTCATTGGCTGAAAGACACTCCGAATGATCTTTTGGGAAATTTTCCGCCAATCTTCCAACAATGCAACGGCGTCGGAAGCTATGGGTTTTCAGTCCGCTCCGCTCCCCACGAACCCTATGCAGATTACGCCACTTAACGGTGGCCAAATTTTCATTGGCTCCAATGTTCCACCAATTAAAACAAAAGCTTTCATTCATAAGAGACACGGATACCAACGCGTGTGTTTATCAGCTGTTTATGTAATTAATTCTACCGATGGACCCGTGTCGTTTGTGTGGTAGTAAATTACCAAATTCCATGGAATAATGTTTCCGACTTCGTTGAAAGCTTTTAAACAACTATTAGAAGGTCTGAATTTTAAGTTTGTGACAAAATCATTAATGACAGTCCATTTCCGGTCAATATGTATGTTATGCTTGCCTTTAAACACGTTAGGGAAAATATTGACTATGATCTCGAAAACTTACAATGTAAGAGAAGTTATCTATAATGCAAGACGTGCAGTATGTACATAATTTACATTATTGGAAACAAACACATTCGCACATTGACGGAAATATGTTTACATTTACCAAAATTATAATGAAAGCCGTTACCCGATTGGCTATATTATAAAGTTAAATGCTAGGTATCGGCGTCCGGGTCACGGACTTAGTGACGTAATCTGTCAAGGGAGTGGACCGAAAACCATGTGTCAATTCCCTCTCAGTTTATTTCGTTGGCGCTGAGGCTGCGCACACGTTTATCTAGTTCGTCCAGGGGCATAGAGGGTATATCTAGAACATTGATGCCGTTCAGCTGAAGGAATTGTGTGTCTGCGTGGACTGCCCCGCTGAAAACTTAATTCATTGCCTTGCCTATGCTGCATAAATAATAATACTAACACAGACTGCAGAATTCAATCAACGTACTGTCTGGCAGTTAAGGTTTCATTCTAAATGAGTAACTGTGAGCAATATATATCTTGATCAGGTAACCGGAGTAATCCGTAGTCAAAAGTAGCATGTAAAGAACGGTGTAACAATTGGTATGAAGCACGTCAGACAGCATTTGACCTAGTGACAGGTTGTATCGGTAAATTAGGTGATAATTTTAACCGAGACTGTTGAAAATCCTGTAACATCAACTTATTTTTCAGTAACCTGCCTTGATTTAAAAACTTATCATACACAGAACAAACTATTGCGTATCGATTCAGTACCATGCGCAGGTGGTAAAGGAATCTTCCTGCATAAATATGTATCGCAGATTCATATCTAACAAGCGTTGGCTTGCGTGCAAATATGGAATCAAAGATTTACGTCATAATATGATATGAATTTTTTATAAAACAATAATTTCGAGAGTAGCATCATATCAATATTTACGCGTAGTGAATTTTTTCTCATAGGCATTGCTTTCATCGTAGACAGTGAATACATATGTGTTCCAAACTACTCCTAGTTCGATCCGGTTTTTTTTAAATACCACCTGCTCGCGTAATAATTACCTAATATGGAGCGTTGTCAAGGTCAAAGGTTGCATAGGCTGTTCCGTTTAAAGTAACGAAATGGTCAACGATACATTTCAGTACTTAAAATCTAGTTTATATTTTAAAAAAATTACATACCAATATAAAAAAATTTAAATACCTTTTTATGTCGTTTTATCGAGTGATAAAGTTGGCAATCATTGCGGAAAACATTACGCTAGTTATGAATTTTTTTCTGCAATGCTAATTACATCCACTCCTTCATCGCCCGATAAAACAACAAAGAAAGGTTTTAGTGTTGAAATGCAAACGCCCTGCATTTAGGTTTTCTTCCATTGACCCTGGGGTTAAGGCGTCGCTACAATCAAGGATCAAATGTACCTACTACATGAATAAAAAAAAAGGGGGAATTTTTTTAAAACTCCTCTCTAGATCAGCTAAGCCGTGTTAGTCATATTTATATTGAGGCATAACCATGTTGTGTGGACTCAAGTTCAATAATTTAGTAATTCAAGTTTTTAGTTCCTATTTTTAAAAACGAATTCAAATTTTCATTTTAATGATTTATTGATTTTGTTTAATTTAGTAAATAAGTTTAATGTTCCTTTTCTTTGTAAGAATTTGTCTGCACCTCTGGGATTTTGTACTTTTAAGTTTGGAATTACAAAGACAAGGGTTCCCTTTATCATTTAAAACAGGCGCTTATTGTATCATCGGTATGTCTGATGTATCAATATATTGCACCATTTCCTTCTTTTCTTTAATTTTAGTTGACGTGTCTACTTCACGGGAAATGATAATGTACATTATGAACTTTTAACGCTCGTCATTGTCATTTGATCATTTAACGGAAACATTGAAATCTAAGTGCTCTGAAGCTGCACATGACGTATGTATATATGAAGACGGACGTCGTGTTGTCGACAGTTTCTCTCTCTCCTTTCAAACTGAAGTGGCAACGAACTCCGATATTTAGTCAAAGAACGTTCAAGCAATGGCCCAGTTTTGAAAACGCACTCCCGTTCACATTTGTAAATACATCACCTAAGGCCACGGGTAACGAATTGGACTTAGTAAATGCTTCATAGTGAAAATATTTGTTACTCAGTGAATTAAGGATTTCGATCCCCTGGGGTATCCACTCTCACCAGCTGAACTGTAATGTGTTCAGGTATCTAGTACATCACAGGTAATAGTGCATTATTTATTTGACAAAAGGCTCCATGGAACTGGAAAGATCATCTGAATGACATCAGCCAACTGATACAAGAATAACACTGTCCGCTGGCTAAAACAGAGTGGCACATAGCCGTACATGTACTTATAATATTCATATGACGTCAGCTGAATTCGAACAAACCATATTATATAAAATTATCATTATTCACGGTAAGTGGAATTCGAACTTATAATGTCCTAAGATTGTTTTCCACGGTAAGTTAAATTCAAACTACGAACTGAATTCAAAGTACATGTAACCATATTCTATGATATGTAATATGTATCCACGGTCAACTGAATTCGAACTCAAAGTGTCATATATTATTATTATATGAATTCTAAGTTGTAAAGGTTAACATATAATTATTATTCACGGTAAGCTGAATTCGAACTTGCATATAAATATTGCCGTGGAGAAGTTATAAATTATTTTTTCTGTTCAAGTCTGATTATCTGATGCCCTATCGCACACAAGTGCATTTTGTACAGCACATTTATATATCTGATGCCCTATCTCGCACTACTGGCAGTTTAGAATTTGCACTATCTGTTGATGTCTGCATAATGAAATTAATATGGCTAATCAAAGCAGAGTTGGTCTTTAAAAAAAAGGGGGGGGGGCATGATTTGAAAACCTTTGAATCTCCACTCATTAAGGAAGCTTTCTTGGTTTAGTAACTCTTGCGATAAAGACTTCTAATTGATGCCTCCATATTTTCATCATTTCTTATCTTGAAAAGGATTATGATCTGGTATATCTACCCTATTCTTCATTTTGTATCTTTATAGGAGTTATGAGATTGATCACTGTTCGTTATCTTCACCTTTATAGGAGTTATGAGATTGATCACTGTTCGTTATCTTCACCTTTATAGGAGTTATGAGATTGACCACTGTTATCTTCAACTTTTCATCCTTGTAGTTGAGAGAAAGAGATGAAAAAAGAGAGAGGTTTGACTTTTAGGTCAAAGCCCCGTTCCCAAAATAATTCCAAACACTCCATTTACTTGCGCTCCTTTTAGTATAGGAGAGATAGGGGAGAGTATGAGATATATACGCATGTGCTTAACACATGACAAGAAGTCAGTTAAAGAAATCACGTCTGCAGCAATCTACCAACAGGAGATGAAGAAGAAAAGCGCGGTAAAACACCTTCTTGAGGATCATTCGGAAACTATCACACCACAAAGCGCAGTAAGATATCTTGTTGAGGATCATTCGGAAACTATCACACCACAAAGCTCAAAATCGTGGAAGAGAATGGTTCAATTAAAGTGCATATATATGTATGCTACAAATGTAGCAAATCAAAAGTTCTGCTCAACATGCGATTTAGTTACGTCTTAGAGATGTCATGGATGCTGTGAAGAAAGGAAGTCGTGGACTGATAAATTACTTTACATTTGATGTCTGATCAGTCAGCGGATTAAACGATTTCTGATTCGGAAAAGAACTCCTGGTTGTCTGATGTCAACCCAAAGCTAGCATTAGGAGATTATAACAGTTTTCTATCATTTCCGTATCCCTGCTGTTCTTTAAGCACTTCCTGAAGTGCCCCAGGAACAGCTGCATTATATCGCATATTCTAATACACTATGTATATCTTGGTAAACTTTTCTCAAGCACCATGAGATTGGGTGCCAAGCGAAGCGAGAGACCAAATCGAGTGACAAGAGAAAAGTTTAACGACATACTTAGTACATGTTTCACACGAGAAATGAAAATTCTTTGTGGTATCTATTTAATTTATCATTACCCTCCCGTATTTTTTCCCTTTAAAGTTTGATTAAGATCATCTGCATTTATCTTAATTGGTGCAATTTTGTATTGGCTGGGTTTGATAATTTGTGTCCTCAATGGATAGTTTACCTGTATTCAACAGCCAGGTGAGGGTGCATAATGAGTAGTTTACAAGTATTATTAGTTTTTCGTACACATTCAATATATTTTCATTCATGTTTCAAGAGTGTCTGCCATCTCTTTTCAAATGGATTTAAGCTAAGAACTTACTAAAACTAATCTTTTGGACATTTTCGGGCATGATAAAAAATACTTTCATGCGTTTCCTAGATATCATATCTGAAAATGATCTTGAAAACAGACTATTTTGGGTGACCAACAAAAAGGGTCAGCTATGCTGATAGAGTGATATAAAACTGTCCCTGTGTCTTTTAAATTTGTTTCAAATGATAGATTGGTAGATGTATCGCTTTGTGACCGAAGATGGTGAGTACACATCCTATACTATTTCTATAAAGTGTTACATGTAGTGATGCATAGGGCATAACAGATAACTCAGAGAGAGAGAGAGAGAGAGAGAGAGAGAGAGAGAGAGAGAGTAAATATATCTTAATTAGAGCATGTCTGATCTCTTGTTTTTGATGGTCGCCCAAGCCACCCAAATTTTTCTGTTTTTGTTTTAATATTCAATGCGCCATACCAAGTCTAGTAACCGACACGCCGTATTCAGAAAGCGCGACACCCTTCCTTGATTCTTACCAATCATTGCTAATTATTGGTTTGATAATTAGAAATACAATGGACCGGTTACCCAACCATGAAGCTTGGACTTGGGGTGTACCAAGTTATTTGGTACACGCAAAAACCTTTTGTTCGAGGTGTGAAACATGTACTAAGCCATGATACTTAATATGGAATCGGTCCTACTAATCAGAGTACTTTAGAGTACGCTGGTAAAACTTCACAATTTAATGCAATTTAACCGCTGTTCGTAAATGTTTATACTTTAATTTAACCTAATAAATGTATACCTGGAATATATTGTGTTTGTTTTCATTAGTTTAGGGATTATTTCAAGTTGCAGTTTACCGTTTGATCACGATCCCGATCAAATTTAACTACATACATGTAGTTACATTATTTAACACTAGGGCATTACATCTAAATTTCCAAGATTACGCCTTTATCTTATTTTTTAAGCATTGAGTCTTTTTATTGTCAACTGAACAGTGAATTCCTTGAAAATAAATCATTGGTACTTGGGTTTAATACTGGTGTAATGTCACATCGCTCAAATACTTTATCCAAATAAAATACTAATAATCGGGATCGAGATGCCGTAAATCTTTAATAAATCTAATGTTTTCTGGTCAAAATATCGCTAAAAATCAGGTACTTGTGAAAAATATTGCAATATTATTTTATAATCATGTTTATTTAAGGGATATACATACAAATAAACTTAAATTGCATTAGATTTGACATTTTACCAGCGTACTCTAAAGTACTCTGTTTAGCAGTACCCCAGAAATACTATAAAGTATTTACAGGTCACAAGTCATGGCCGGCTAGTTTATTGCATCGAATTTTTTTTCTCACTCGAATTTTTTTCCACTTATATCAAGACGATGCTACACATTTATACCAGCACGGTGCCCCAAGTTTTTCATGTCTCAATCGCAAGATTCGCGACTCTCATTTCTAAATGCCGAACTTTGTGAAGGAATAGTTGCTGGCTTTTTTTCTCGTCTTCAGTTTAACGCCTCATGGATCCTTGTAACGAATCGAACGCTCTATAACTATGGAGCTACCGCGACGCGTCAAGAGATTGCATATATAGAGGTCCATGTGCATACACCACATTGATTTGTGCTATCATATGCAAGGTGAAGATAACGAACAGTGATCAATCTCATAACTCCTATAAGCAATACAAAATAGATAGTTGGGCAAACACGGACCCCTGGACACACCAGAGGTGGGATCAGGTGCCTAGGAGGAATAGCGTAGCCTTTTTAGTCACCGGTTCCGGCATTTACATGTGAGGTAAAGCAGGGCGACCTCTACCAAAATTGTAAATTTCATGATCCTCGGGGTTGAGGTTCTGACGCCAGGGCGGGGCCAAAGTTGGTATATGGTATTTATGTGTAAAACATGTAAAAAAAAAAAAAAAAAAAAAACCAAAAAAACACCCCATCTGTAATGGCATTGATACTAAATTGAAACTAAATGGATATTTAGAATTAGCAAGTACATGTAGCCCTTTAGCAAAATTGTAAATTTCTGGATTTAAGGAATAGGGGTTTTGGTATAAGGGTGGGGTCAAAATGGCCAGTGATTAAATGTGTTAACAATCTTCACCTTCTTGACAACTGCATGCACCATTTCAATTGCTTTCATATGGTATGAAACATTTGTGGGACAAGGATGACATAAATTGTAAATTTTAAGACTCCTGGAACCTTAGGGGCGGGGCAAAAACTGCCAAACATTGACCAATTTTCAAACCTTTTCTTCCCTACAACAACTTATATTTAAGAAATAAATGCATAGTGATGTAGAACAAGAAGGCTTCTACAAAAATTGTAAATTTCATGATCCCCTGGGTAGAAGTTCTTACTCCAGGCCAGGTTCAAACTTAGTATATAGTATTTATGTGTATTTTGAAAAAGAAATATTTAATGCTATTGATACTAAATGGAAAATAAATGGATATTTAGAAGGTGTAGGTAGTCCTTTGCCAAATTTGTAAATTCCATGATCCCAGGTGGTAAAGGGTTTGGCTCCAGGTTGGGGCCAATATTATGATAGTGATTATTTTCTTTTTGATTTGTAAGACTTCTTTACGTTTGCTGGTACGGTAAAAACCTAAATACACATTTGGAAAAGCAGAAAAGGATGTACGAAAATGGTAAGTTTCGCAGCCCCACGATTTTGACTCTATAGGATGCGTCCAAATTAGTCATACATTTATCGCGTTAATGTTACATATATTATGTAAAGTCTTTCATCCGTATAGGCACGTTTAGAGGTGGGGGGGGTATACTGTTGCTAAATTTAAATAATGTAATTTAGCTTGAATATTCAGAAAATGTTTTTCTTTTAGGTTGCATAGCCCCTGAGGTTAGTGATACTTTAATACTCAGGTGTCCGATGAGTGTGGTCCTCTTGTAATCAATCGAGCAACAAATGGGCCTGTA
>NC_079168.1:25774120-25876620 GCF_947568905.1 Ostrea edulis
TTTTTAAAATAACAGTTTTTTGAAAATATACAATGGCAAATTTCATATTTAATCCTAATATATTGTAATACACCCTCAAAATATGGTAATCTGTTTTGTTTGCAACATATATATATATATATATATATATATATATATTGTTTGGTATATAAAATTATGAAATTTATTACTTTGTTGGAATTTTGTAATGGACAATCACCAAAAATGATATTAAATACATTGAAACCAATTCTATTTGTTGTTTTCTCATAAATATGTAAGCTTAGTTGGTTCCACAAATTTCCTATTTTGTCGCAAAACACAAAAATATGTTCAATGTTTTCAGAGCTGTGTCCACAAAATGAGCAAATATCATTATCCACAACTTTGATTTTTTTCAAGTAACTTTTAACAGGTATAATTCTATGTAGAATTCTGTATTATAACCATTGTGCTGCTGAATATGACGTTAATTTAAAGCATATTTCAAAAACTTCTTTGGTAATGATATCTCTATAGCCCCTCAAAAATGGACAGGAATTCCATTTAGCAATTGAAGTCGGGATTTCTTCTTTATAAGTAATGCTCTTATATATATATATATGTATAATTTGTGCATTTCTTATGCAATAGTATATCTTCATAGTGAAAAGGTGTGGATGGACCATTAACATATTTTCTCAACTCTTTTGACACACAGTTTTTTGCCATCGTAGAAGTAGAATTTATAATACTGTTGTATTGCATAAAACAAACTTGATCAGTGTCAATTTTTTTCTTCAAATCTATCCATTGTTAGAAAAACACCGTTAGAGTCTACAAAATCATTGACAGTCTTGACACCTTTTTCATACCACTTTTTTGCAAACACATATGACTTGCCAACTTTAACTTTTGAATTGAACCATATTGGAACATTTACAAATTTCGTTTGCGTTCGAGAATTCAATGCCAAGTGTAAACTCATTACCTTCAACCATGAAGTAAAAATATCAGTCCAAAATGGATAAAAAGTATTTTTAGCAGACAATATATATATTCATCCCCAAAATCTAAGATTTTATTCACCACTCCTTTTCCATAATAAGCTTCAAAAATGTTTATCCAGGATTGGTTGCATGTTATTACTTTTTGAATCCATGAGCACTTTAAAGATATTATGAAATTATTTATATTGGTCATGTTAAGCCCACCCATCATGCATTTTTGAGTAACCGTTACTCTTTTAACTTTATCACATTTTGCTTTCCATATAAATCTAAAAAGTTCCTTTGTTAATGAGTTTATGATTTCTTGACTGGGATTTGGTAGTGCAGAAAATAAGTGATTACATTTTGGGAGGAGAAGCGTTTTAATGACTGTGACTCTTCCTATAGGTGTTAAAATCCTTCTACTCCACTGCTTTATCATTGCATGTATAGTAGGAATCTGAGGACTAAAATTTAATTCTACAATTCTTTCTAGATCAACTGAAAAATGTATTCCTGGGAGAGTGAAGCTTATGGATCTCCAGTCTAGTTTCCATCTTGGGTAATGATAGACATCAGCAGAATTTTGTTTGCTCCGATCCATATAATTTTTGTTTTTGAGCTGTTTATTTTTAATCCTGGTAGCTTTGAGAAGAATTCTAGGGTTCCCAAAGCATTAAAACGTGATTTATCTGAGCCGTCAAGGGTCAAAGATGTATCATCCGCGTACTGAGACATTTTATGTTCTTTATCATTGATAACTATGCCTTTAATATTTTTTTATTTTGTTTAGTCAAAATAGCAAGTACTTCTGCACATAGAATAAATAAGTATGGGGCAATAGGGTCACCCTGACGGCACCCTCTCTGAATGTCGAATTGTTCAGAAAGCTTTCCGCATTGTAGAACCGAGGCTTTGATATTGGTATTTAGAATTTTAACCCAAGTAATTACATTGTTACCGAAACCAAAAAAATCTAAGACCTTATATATAAACGACCATGATATTGAGTCAAATGCCTTCTCAAAATCTATAAACATAAGCAAGCCTGGTAAATTATGTTTTTCTGTATATGCCATGAGGTCATATGTAAATCTAGTATTTTCCCCTATAAATCTACCTTTTATGAAGCCAGTTTGTGTATTAGAAATAAGATAATTTAAAGTACTTTTAATTTTTTGGCTAATACAGCCTGATATTAATTTATATAACACATTAAGTAGAGTGATAGGCCACCATTTCTTAAGGAATTGCCTTGGTTTATCACCCTTTGGTAAACAAGAAATGATACCAAGTCTCTGCGAGACTGGTAAATACCCTTGCCTAAAGATTTGATTAATAGCACCAGTAATATAAACCTTAAGGTCATTCCAATTTTTTTTTTTAAATTCTGTTGTAAATCCATCACTGCCTGGAAACTTATTGTTTTTCATTTCTTTAAGCACTTGAAAGATTTCACGCTCACCAATAACTTTTTCTAGATCAATGGAAGTTTTTTGATCAAGTCTAGGTAATTCTGTTGAAGTTAATATATCATTCAAGTCCATATTATGTTATAACGATCTAGTTTGTCAATACAACCTCACATTGGGTCAAATGCTGTCTGACGTGTTTCATACCGATTGTTAAGCCGTTCTTGGCACACTGGTTTTGACTGCGGATAACTCCGTTTACCTGATCAGGATATAGGGCTCACGGCGGGTGTGACCGGTCAACAGGGGATGCTTACTCCTCCTAGGCACCTGATCCCACCTCTGGTGTGTCCAGGGGTCCGTGTTTGGCCAACTATCTATTTTGTATTGCTTGTAGGAGTTGTGAGATTGATCAATGTTAGTTGTCTTCGCCTTGCATTGATCAAATCAGAGTCATAATTCTTATATAGGTTTTCACAAAACTGTTTGATTTCTTTCAGAATATCTGATTGATTATAGATAATCCCATTATCTTGGGTTTCTATTTTTTTTATTGTCTTATTTGAATAGTTTCTTGCCTCTAGATGACAAACATATTTTGTGGGTTTTTCCCCTTCAATCCATTTGGTTCTAGAACGCACAGAGTGACCTTTTAATTTTTTCATTCTTATATTTTCCAATTGTTTTTGTTTTTCTTCCAATACCCCAAGCTCCTCCGATTAATTGGTTTCGATTTCACTGATTTCTTCTATCAAACTGGCCTCTAAAGTATTTCTTTCTCGTTTTTTTGTAAGATGAGTAAGAAATTGTCACTCCTCGTATTTCCATAAGTAAGGTTTCTAGAAATAAAGCATCATCAAGCTCAGAATTCTCATCTAGAGAGTCATGGGAATATTGTGATTTTACTAATTGAATGTGTTGTTTTACTTTTTCAACAAAGACTTTGTCATATAAAAGTAGGTTATTGAACTTCCATAAACCCAGTCCTCTCTCAAATGTGTTAAATCTGAACTCGATGACTACTATGGAATGGTCAGATCTATAAACAGATCTAATTGAACAGTCTTCAGTGATATTGGTAAAGTTTTCGGAGATTAAGATATAGTCCAGGCGTGCTTTCTTAAATGGCTTTTTTCCCCTCCATGTATACAATTTATTACATGGTTTGAGAACTCGCATATAATCTACTAAATGTAAATCATTCATAACCTCAATAAGCATATCCTTTGCCTTGGGATTATTTACATGGCAATAATTTTGAGTATCCAGAGCTTGATCCAAAGCTATATTAAAATTTCCACACAATATGAAGTAATCATTATCGAAATCTATAAAACATTCTCGTACTTTTTCATAAAACTCTGGACAATCAAAATTAGGTCCATATATGTTAACTAATGCAAGGTGAAGATAACAAACAGTGATCAATCTCGTAACTCCTACAAGCAATACAAAATAGATAGTTGGGCAAATTAATGTTGTTCTATTGTTATTAATACTTAAATCAATTGCTAATAAGTTTTCATTGGAGTCTTTCTTTTCTTTGTGTAATTCAAGTTCACAATTATTGTTAAAAAGTATTGCAACACCTCTGGAGTTGGAAGAAAAAGAATTAAAAACACATTTGTATCCCCATTGTGCTTCTTTGCAAGCCTCTATATCACGTGTGAAATGAGTATCTTGTAAGCATACAATAGAAAAGCCTTTTGTTTTATAAAAATTTAAAACATCTTGCCTTTTGGATGGAGTAGAAAGCCCCTGACAGTTTACAGTAACCACCTTTACAGTATCAACCATAACAATATTCGTAGAAACACAATACATATATACATTCACACAGTAATGGCCTAATATAACAACAAAAAACATAAAAAGAAAAAAAGTGAAAAAATAAAATAAAACAGAAATAAACAGGTCAAAAATAACTCTCTGCAGCGAAACACCTGGTATTCGTTACCGGATACCAGCTTACATAAACCACTACCGATCCCGAGGATTATCCGATTCGTGTTGTAGCGGTTATATGCGAGTGTTTCAACATGCATGCTACCTGGGCAGCAGCATCCAGTTCGCGTTGCAGCGGTGAGCTGCGAGTGTTTTAATACGTGCGCTAACTGGACACCCTGATGTTTGTGACCTAAAGAAACATAAACTCCAACGATCTGAAGGTAACAATATGAGACGTAAGAGCGATCAACACTCAAGAATCAACAGGGGATGCTTACTCCTCCTAGGCACCTGATCCCACCTCTGGTGTGTCCAGGGGTCCGTGTTTGCCCAACTATCTATTTTGTATTGCTTATAGGAGTTATGAGATTGATCACTGTTCGTTATCTTCACCTTGCATTAGAACAACGTTACTCATACACCATTTCCCTTGCTAAATTGAAACTGTATGGCTTTATATGTATAAAATAATGGCAGTGTTATACAGCTATGGAAATTACGAAATTTAGGTACATGCAAGTTGAACATTATTTTCCATACATCTCTCATTACCGGAAATAGGTGAAGAGAATACAAAAGAATACATTTTCCCTTGGAATCCTCAATTAGAAATAACAGAGTGCATTTCGTAACCTACGCAAACGTAAATTGTTCGTCAGGTAAATGACAGTTAAAAGGTTCTTAAAAAATAAAATCTGTGCTTATATTTGAAAATAAATTGTAATTCAATTCCATATTAATATGAAAATATTCTACTGCGCAATTTCGTAATATTAGAAATCTTAGACAAATTTACATCAAACTCCCAAATAATTACAGTATATGATTATAGAAGCGTACCAATACGCACCCGTACATGAAATTATATGTGGGTTCTGTATCGATTGCATTTGCTGTTCAAATTTGGTTTCTCACTGTGATCAATTAGCAAATATCGTTCGGGTAATGAAGTTTAAGAAGGATATGAGTACCGGTATGTTTGTGAGTCTATGGTTTGCATTCAATCTAATAGTACATGTCATCATATCACTCCTCGACACAACGCTTTGCAATCCTGCAATTGTAGTAGGCGCGATGCAACGATGAAACTATAGCATGAAAAGTTAACGAACAGATGTTCAATCTCATAATTCCTATCAGGAACACAGAATTAAGAGTTGGGCAAACACGGACCCCTGGACACACCAGAGGCGGGATCAGGTGTCTAGGAGGAGCAAGCATCCCCTGACAACCGGTCACACCCGCCGTAAGCCCTATATCCTGATCAGGCAAACGAGGCAATCCGTAGTCAAAATTTATGTGCAAACAACGGCCTAACAATTAGTATGAAACACGTCACACAGCATTTGACCCAATGACAAGTTGTATTCACAAACTAGATCGTTATAACGACAATAATTTGCGAAATATTGGTTTTAAACGAGACTTTTAAACCCCATGTAACATGTCAGTAGACTGCCTAGTGTTTTATTTAGACAAAACGGACACAATATTTTTCCTAAAAAGAGCATATGTTACCACGATTTTCAGATTTTGGAGGCACCCTAATGTTCAACTTCATATGAAGTTAAAACTAGTATTCATCCTGTTTAAATGCAATCTGTGTTATTACCTTGGAGAAGAAATAATTCAATGAATAATATGTAACAATTTTCATTCAGAAAAGATATAAAATTTCAAAAACTGCTGCTATGATCAGGCTTTCTCAGAAATACATTGCAACAATGTGGTGGCTGAGGTAAAGGCAGTTCTGGTGTAGATGTCAAAACCAGTGATGAGGATAGCTGTGATTCATCATCAGATGTCAAAACCAGTGATGAGGATAGATGTGACTCATCAGATGTCAAAACCAGTGATGAGGATAGCTGTGACTCATCATTAGATGTCAAAACCAGTGATGAGGATAGCTGTGACTCATCATTAGATGTCAAAACCAGTGATGAGGATAGCTGTGACTCATCATTAGATGTCAAAACCAGTGATGAGGATAGCTGTGATTAATGCGACTCATCGCGTCAAAACCTAAAACCTAAACATTTTATAAGAACTGGGTTCTTTTAACTTCAAAACAATAAAGCTCTAATTCAATTTACCCTCACTTTTGATATCCATCATTTATTACCCTGTCACCGTAATTTAAGCCCCATCCATCCTGTGGAAAACCATTATTCAATGTTGAAACCAACCGGTCGCGGTACCTCAGGGGTAGAGCGTCGCTTCGTAACCGAAAGAACGTGAGTTCGAACCCCACTCGTGCCATTGCCGCATCAAACCTAAGACGTTAAAATAGGTAGTGATTGCTCCTTCGCCAAACGCTAGGCATTTAGAAGTGAGAATTACGGATCTTTCGAATATAACCTTCAAAACGGAGGTCTCGTGACGCGGCAGGCGTTGGTACGTTAAAGAACCTTCACTGCTACGGCCCTGGGCGCTAAGCATAGGTCTAAATTGTGGTACTTCACCAACTGCTTGCGACGTCTCAATATGAGTGAAAAATTCTCGACGGGACGAACAACAATCAAATCTAAAATTGATTGATACGCGCACGAAATAAACACGGTCATATAGATTTAAAACTCAGACTTCACTTTGAATGAAAGGCGAAAATAACGCACAGTGATCAATCTCATAACTCCTATAAGCAATACAAATATATAGTTCGGCAAACACGGACTCCTGGACACACCAGATGTGGGATCAGGTGCCTAAGAGAACTAAGCATCCCATGTTGACCGGTCACACCCGCCGTGAGCCATATATCTTGATGAGGTAAACGGAGTGATTCGTAGTCAAATCAGGATGTAAAGAACGGTCTAACAATTGATATGAAACATTCAACCCATTGATAGATTGTATTAGCAAATTAGATCATTATGGCGACCATAGAAGTTGCGAAATACTGACTTTCTGTCCAAATGCAGTAGTTTGCACTTATTCAGCGCAGATGTTGATGGTATACATGTACTATACTTCAGTAGCGTGTTCCGGCTTGGATTAATTGGGTTATTTAGTTTCATTAGAAAAACGCTACTACTTCCCTCGTATTTACAAAGTGTATCTTGTTTAGTCATTATTTGCAGGGTAGTAGTCAAAACAGTTTGTAAGAAAAAGCAAAACGAGTACTATGTATACTGCACTGAATAAAACATTGCTTTACATGCTGTGTAGGTACAGTAAATGACAAGCGTTAGATTTTCGGCACGATTATTGACTATTAACACGCCAAACAGTAGCTGTACCATATAAACTCAATGTTTTTATCGCCTACAAATATCTTTCAAAATGACATTCTTTAAAAGAAGTTAAATGTAAGGAAACGTCATACTACGAGTTCGCATTAAGTATTCATTAAATGTCCTGTTAACCTTAGTATACCTTATATTTTCTTCCGTGTGTAGAGGAATCCCGGAAGTGCTGGGTAATTCAATAAATCCATCACATCGGTCGATTTATAATGGGCGTGATTCAGTTCTCTATTGGATTTCGTCAAGTGTTATTTCGAACGCTATTGTCTTTACATAAGGAAGGTGTTTATCTTAGTTTTTCTTTAGTCCACCAACTCAAATTCAATGGCTGCGTCACACTAGGAGAATTTTGAGAACGATACTCGGAAACCTTTTATTAGTGGATTACAATCTATTTTTACCATTACTTCATTCTAATTCAACTGTTTTGTAATCTGTCATTTGATTGGCTAATGCACTTACGTTTGAGGCTATAAAACAACCATTGTTAACAAGACGGAAAACTTTCCATTGTGACGTCATGATAGAATGACACAAGAACATAATTTCCGTCAAACGTAAACATTCCGTGCCATCAATTGTAACTACTCAGCTATTTCCGTACTGGTTACGGAAAAGGTCGAGCGCGTGATCCATTCACATTCGTGTCGTATTTCATATAACAAAAACACAAAACCCAACGACAAATGACGTAAACAATAAGCAAAATGCATGAATTACGTTAGAATGGGCATAACTATCTTCACATTTATAATTAGTGACCGTTTTGATCATAAAATGTAATGGATTGAAATAAAATTGAATTTGGTATGATGATTTAAAATACATTTAGCTCCTGTTTACTGTGATCATTGTCCTAAATACAATCCTTTCTTCGGATATACAGTAAGTATAAATATATACCATGCACGAGTATGACTTGTAGGAAGTACACGTACATAATTATTTTAATATTTCAACTTAGTACAGGATTCCTCAACATTTAATCGGTAGTCATTGTGGGGATCATAATTTTATACAGTGAAAATTGCCTAATCCCACACCTGTGCAATCCGTTTGAATGGGCATTCCGATCCTTATTTTCATGCTGAATTTCATACGTCCATTGCTTTTTATTCCGATACACTGTATTCCGAACAAACTTGAATTAGACAGGTTTCACTGTACATGATGTACACGTGACAAACGCTAGGTGATGGACGAGACCGTGGACGCTAAAATGTAACATCAACTCTATCGGTGTCTTCATACTGAACTAAAATTCTGAAATGTCTAAATGAAAATGATGCGCAGTATGTTCTTACAAATTATGCATCTTATGTCAGCCGTGCACCTGAAATCATACTTTCTGAATACAGTGACGTAACTAAGTAAATTATGTGAGTGGGGTTAATCTGAATGAGTTTGCGTTATGAATGATGTACGGATGACAAATAACAAAAGAAATCACAGCTTAGTTAGCGTACACCCCTTTAAATTGATACATAACTATTACATTATTTGATATATGACGGATCACCCTGTTCACCCGATAGAGATATAGGGCTCACGGAGGGTGTGATCGGTGGACAGGAAATGCTTACTCCTCCTTGGCACTTAGGTATATCCAGGGGTCCGTGTTTGCCGAACTTTAAATTCCGTATATTCTCTTTAAATAAGAGTTATGAGATTGATCACTGCTCGTTATCTTCGCCTTTTCATTTAGGAGAGACAGATACCTATGCACAAAATCTTAAAACTATAAAATTTTAATCGTCTACCTTTATTATCGGATATAATGTTAGTACACGTAGAAATCAACAAGATGTGTTTGTGAAACATAAATGCCCCTGATAATGGCTAATTCCAAAGATGGCCAAGGTCACAAGGACAAATATCTTGAAATCAGTAGAAATATCTTGTCACAAGAAATGCGCATGTGCAAGAGGAAAGCTCTAATATTTACCATTCAGAAGTTATGACCAATTTATTTTAAAGTAGGTTAAATGCCAAAGTCGAAAGGTGTAGTACCCACGGAAAGGTCTTGTCACAAGGAACACTGATGTGAAATACCAAAGCTCTATCACTTACTGTTCAAAAGTTATTAGTAAGGTTAAAGTTTCTGACAGAATGATAGACAGGACACAAACAATATGCCCCCGATCTTTGATCTCGGAGGCATACAAATACACTTCCCAATGATTGACATTACTCCAAATCTTAGCTGCAAACCTATTTTAAAAAAACAATCTGAAAATACATACGGACATGAACCGTGACGCTGTACGCCAGCATACTTCATTAACCCTGACGCTGTACGCCAGCATACTTCATGAACCGTGACGCTGAACGCCAGCATACTTCATTAACCGTGACGCTGTACGCCAGCATACTTCATTAACCGTGACGCTGTACGCCAGCATACTTCATTAACCGTGACGCTGTACGCCAGCATACTTCATTAACCGAAATTCATGATATGTGTTATGTTGCTATTTCTCAAGACTGTGTGTATACGCGCCACACAGAGCACCATCCTAGCAGGTTTCCATCAAGACCGTGTAGAGCACAAGGGCACCACCGTAGAAGGTTTCTTTTAATATATTTAGTACATTGCAAATGTAAAGGTTTGTAGTATTACAGTAGCATTTATTAATCAAGGGCTTGATGCATGAAAAAATATATATTTAGGACGTAGCTTTGACCAAACAGCCAAGCTTACGTCACTGATTAGTCAGGATTCGTAATATAGTATTAAAGTTAGTGCATTGGACGAAAACATTCGCCCTTGACCAACACGCTCGAGTTACGGGGAATACTCTATGCGTCACGATATATGAGTATAGAAATGTTTTATTTAAATTCAATTATAGCACATTCTTTCGATAAGTCTTCAGTTACATCGTATGAACTATTCAATGAATAAGTTCATCGCGACTACAGAAATATATATTTAATTTTTTTTTATCATTAAATGTTACATAAGTGCAGTGTATGTATGAAGGATTTAGACTGGTTGTACACAGACAGTGTATAAGGATGGAATTGCCACTGTTTTACACTATGAAAATAATCTTTCATCCACGGAAATTATCGAAGACGCCAATATTGAGGAGAATACGAATATGTCTATAATAGATGTGTAAATTTTCACAACGTTTTGGCAATTTTCATTCAGCTAAACACTCATACTACATGTAACACATACTGACCGGCTTATTGAGTCAATTTTTATTGCTCACCATACCCGTTACACAGCCTTAGTGTCAAAATGCGTAATTAGGTTCCAGGGAAGAGTATCATACAATATTGTAATGACCCACAAGAGGAACTAGCATCTTAGCGGTTGTTGAATACTTATTACAAAGATCTGCCTTTATTCTATCAACCTTTATAGACCTTCATGTATGCGACAGGCACAGGAGGTTCATGAAAGCATTTTTCTGGATGTACATGTACATATTAATTTACCTTTCAAACCTTGGCGGGTATCGGTTTCACTTAATAGGCACGCACACAGTCTTAGGCGTCAAAAGAAAGAAAAACTCAATAAAAGGTGTATGGTAAAAGAAAAAGAAGGAATAATGGTGAAACATTTACAAATTAAAAGTAAAAAATAAAGAAGTATTTTTTCTTATACTTCTTGTCCGGGTGACCCCTGTACCGTGCAAATAGAGGACCGATCCCGATGCTCATTCTGTTTATGTCTTAATGCAGAGTGTGTATTGATATAGTGGTTCATGTTTTTAATGACTTTTTTACTACCACTCCTTTATTCTTCAAAATCTCGGTCCGTCGAAAGGATATTGGTAAAAGTGATTGTTTTTATTAGATTAAGTACAACTTATACATGTAGTATATCTCACTGTTAAGACAGCTACATGTGTGTACTCAGTAAAATAAACAGCTGATTCCGAAATCAAAACTCTTAGGGCACAAGTAGCTATATCCTCATGTGACGTCATGGAAGTTTAGCAAATCAGGGGATACTCACTCCTCCTAGCTAGGCACCTGATCCCACCTCTGCTTTATCCAGTGGTCCGTGTTTGCCCAACTCTTTATTTTGTATTGCTGATAGGAGTTATGAGATTGGTCACTGTTTGTATTTCATTCATCTACATGTATTTCATAGCTGCATGTGCGAGATGTGAGGCAATGTCCCTCAGTGAAATCTGAACTAAAACAGTAATGTAGTTTTGTCGATTAAATCTTTTATTTGGATGACATAATATACTGTAGTATAGTAAACCCGGTCACAGAGAACACGTTCAAGATGAATTCACGCTCCGTTACAGAGAAGTGGAATTCATTCCCTGTAGTATTGAAATGTCAGGATCTTATTCAGTATCATGAATTACGTTTATAACGAATCAAACCTTTCGTCCTCAGCACTTCGCTGTACCTGTATGTGTGTTTTACTGTATTGCTCAATGTGCAGTATAACAGACGCCTGAATGAGACATATAAATAGGTGTCAGATAAAATTGTCCCATAAGACTGGCTTGAAGAAGAGAAAATATACATCTTTTTGATATACATAATGTACATAAAATATTGAACGAGTTAGTCCTTGGAGGCGTCCAACCTTTTGTGCCACAATATATTATGGGATTAGGGATTGGCACTTCGCATGGGAAGAAACAAAGGTTATACAAAACTGGATATATTTTCCTACACGTATATATACACTTTGCAGTGAAACATGAACTCCGTGATACATATTTCATGACTAAAGCAACAATGTTCATCGCATTCAAAGTCAAGATTTCAGGACACTAAAACATAGAGCTGTAAATGGCCACACTCATTTTCTTTTCTATGTCGATTCTATATATCCCAGTGAACTCAAAATAAACGATACCACATACTCCTCCACATTTATTTATTTGTTTCATTCTTGGATTATTAAGCATAGATGCAAGGTGAAGATAACGAACAGTGATCAATCTCATAACTCCTACAAGCAATACAAAATAGATAGTTGGGCAAACACGGACCCCTGGACACACCAGAGGTGGGATCAGGTGCCTAGGAGGAGTAAGCATCCCCTGTTGACCGGTCACACCCGCCGTGAGCCCCATATCCTGATCAGGTAAACGGAGTTATCCGCAGTCAAATCAGTGTGCCAAGAACGGCTTAACAATCGGTATGAAACACGTCAGACAGCATTTGACCCAATGCGAGGTCGTATTGACGAACTAGATCGTTATAACGACCATAGAATTTGCGAAATGCTGACTTCAATCGAGACTGTTGAAATCCCTGTACCATCAACTTGTTTGTCAGTAGCTTACCTCGATTTAAAAACTGACTATACCCAGAACAAGCTCTTGCATATCGAATCAGTTGAGATATATAAACACCATATGCAGGTGATAATGGAATATTGCTACATAAATGTGGGAAGTTGACGATGGAGAAGCTGAAATCATCCCTTTGTCATACAGTTGAGTTGTTAGTTTGCCGTTGAAAACTAACAACTCAACTGTATTACAAACTTGATGATTTCAGCTTCTCTATCGTCAACTTTTAATACTTATGTAGCAATATTCCATTATCACCTGTATATGGTGTTTATGCCTCTCATCTGCGTATCATATCAGTTAAACCAAGGTAATCACTTAATCCCCCCTCTTGTCCCAAAGATGCTCAATACCAAATTTGGAGGGAAGGATTGTTATCAAGAAGTTAAAAATGTACATTTGTTAACGGACACATGTAATCACTATGACCTTATTGTACCCACCATGATACGGAAACCACTAACCCGAGGATTATCAAATTCATAATTTTGGTAAAGGATTTTGAAAATTGGTGAACCTTTGGCAGTATGTGCCTCACTCCCAAGGCTCCGGGGGTGAAGTAGTCCTGATATTTATTATTTCTGTCCCTTGCCCTAAAGATCATTCATACAAAACTTGAGAAGAATTGGAAGGGTAGCTATCAAGAGAAAGCTAAAAATTGTCCAGTTGTTAACAGACGACACACGACGAAGGCTGAGTAACTAAGGAGACCTAAATGTGTTAAGAATAGGTTTTGTATTTTTATGCATGCAACTTGCCACATTCTTTTTGATTACCATTGATATGTAACACCAATTCTAATTCTCTGTCAACCAACGCTGCAACTTCTACATCATCAATTACTCCACATATATCTGTATTCAATTCTTATATATTACCAGGATTATATTTCTTCCGTTGTTGCGCGGAATTTCCTCATTATCGCACTAAAGGGGAGATTTTGATTGGTTTCCTTTGATGATGCACAATGTGCCGTCTGCTTGCAGAAGAATGTCGGTTAATTGCTCAGTTATCAGCTTCAGAAGTCTATTTCACATCCGGATATATTGTAATTGTATGTGATTGATACCACTGATCTGACTTTTCATTGATAAGTGAATAAAATGTTGGGTTTTTTTTCACGGATTTACGTGAACGTTTGAAACTAATCCATCATAATTCATTGTTGTCCATGAGAACCCTCAACTCCTAAAATACTCACTTCCATAGCAATGCACTGTCTATTGCTATGAGAGATTCACCATAGCTATGAAATGAAGGCATTTATCTAGAACGAAAACACACGCATTCCACTTTTCTCTCGTAAGAACACGTACATTCATTACTAGAAATCGTTTTATGTTTTGGTGAGTGCGTGATTATAGCTATACATATTTGTTGCGAAGTTTGCGTACTACATGAGCGCGGTTAATCCATAACAATATGTACATATCGATCCCACATATTCATAAAACCTGGCATGTATACAGAAAAATGATAAATAATCTTGAATTTCCCTTATGAATTTCTAATTCGGGTGTTTGATAAGAAAACGTCAACACCTATTTCACCGTAGCTAAACGTTATTCGTGTACAGTAATCAATCTGCGCGATCGAGCACTGTCATCCTGCGAGATTCAACACTGTCATCCTGCGAGATTCAGTACCGTAAATCTCGCGTGTTACCTATAACAGGGAAAATACAGTTTGTTTACTCTCTCTATATAATAATTCGTTAAGGATGAATGCTATAGCAGAGAATTTTTAAATGGCACGTAAATCACTGAATTCAACCATGTATATATGTATAGAAACCCGGTGATCTTTTTTCATTCGGTAAACACGTTGAATTAAGATTAAGCAGTCACAGTTTTACACATTTCACCTTCTTTTCACAACACTCTAATCTTCCTCTATACATGTTGGTTTGTACATATTGTATTACAATTCTTTATGCATATTACATATATATGTGTATTGTTGAATTGCCAGAAAACGTAAGGAAATCCACATAAAAGTACGTGATGATTTTTTTGTACCTCAAGAGATGCATTATACAAAATGTAGTGCTCTAACAAAATAATGCCTATGAGTAATACACTATTATCAAATTATTTGCCATTAGTAAGTCAATCTTTCATTGCTATGACTATAGTGAGTTAGGATTTCAAAGATCTCGTCATTGTAATAGTAAATCAAATGTTTCATAATGCATTGTATATAGGTACATAGAGGTAGTCATAGTTAACTTTAGCAGGCGGCGCTTCAATGTAAAACGGCAAAATGCATGCAAAATTGAAAATAACGATCAGTCTCATGATTCATATTAAGAATACAAAATCATAAGTAGGGCATGCGCAAACACGTACCCCTGGGCACACCCAGAAGTGGGATCAGGTGCCTAAGAGAAATATGCACCCCTTGTTTAACTAACGATAAATTGATTTATATAAGCACATATACAACACATGTATTCATTATATTTGGAAAAAAAAACTAAATTCAAGGTGAAATAAAAGACAAATAAGTAATTGTAGCGAATTTCAAGAGATACACTTATTGAAAACGTTCATATGAAATTACACGTAAATAACTGTTGCAACTACTGCTAAAGGGTAAAATAGTAGACATTTTAATATCAATGCTGTTCTCTCCTCAAAGCTTGAAGACATTTAACCGCACTCTGTGACGTGAAAACAGGTAGTGCATTCACATATCACTCCCACGGAACAAAATGACAAAGTTGTGCCAACACATTAGGAAATACCGTGTCTTTGTATTGTCCCTCAGCATGCAATCATGAAAACAGTCAACACGTGATTGAAAATTAGTGATGTGGTGTCTCAATTTATGTTCTCTTTCTCTTTCAAAATTTAAAATGAAATTTATTCTAATTAAATGTACTTGCTTTTTATATTTTCAAATACTGACTGAGTGTATAAATGCGGAAATATTGACGTATTTCATCTCCGCGAAAATGTGAACTTCGATGACTAATTCATTCCTGAATTCGTACAAAATGTTCAACGGTAAGGAATTTAAACATGTATTTATAGGTCATTTGGGTCACTCAGGTTATTTGTTATGCCCGTCGTCGTCGTCGGTCGGGCGTAGACTTGTGAACATTCTCAGCTCCTTCTTATGAACAGTTTATCCAATTTTAGTATATTGAATCTATTGGTCAAAGAAAACAACCTTTGTAAATTTCACGCCCCTAGGACCCTGGGGTGTGCGGCCAAAACCATCAAAATAAATGTTATCTTCATTTCCGTCTTTATTCCTGGACATCAAGAAGTCACACTGTTGGCATGGCCATAATGAGCAGCGAGTCTTCACCAAAACTGTGACATTCACTTCGTAACCTCTGGATATATGCAGGAGGATGGGGCGGTTGCTCGTATATTAAAGACGTGTTACAATGTATATCTTTGAAAATCTTCATCACTTCCGAATGTCAAGGACGAACAGAGTGCATACGATTATATTGGGTCCTATACCAAAGCTGTGAAAACCATGTTCCGGCGTGGAGCTAGATTAGTTATGTAGATCATCATTAATCCACTTCGTCCCATGGGGGACATAGGGCGACTACAGTGGCTTTCCATCTCCCTCTGTCTTGTGCAATGGTCTTAGCTTCTCCCCAGGTCTTGCCAATTTTCTTCAGGTCTGATGTTAATACCCTGCGCCAGGTGTTCTTTGGCCGTCCCCGCTTTCTCTGTCCCTGTGGATTCCATTCTAGGGCTTGTTTTGTGATGTTAGTACTGGGTTTCCTCAGTGTACGCCCTATCCAGTTCCATCTGCGTGTTCTGATGGTGATTTCCACTGGTTGTTGGTTGGTCCTCTTCCACAGGTTTGCATTGCTTATAACATCTGACCACCTTATCCCGAGGATGTTTCTCAGGCACTTGTTTACAAAGACCTGGACTGATTTCATGGATGTTGATGTTTCTCTCCAGGTTTCAGACCCATACAGTAGAACATACTTCACGTTGGTGTTGAAGATTCTGATCTTGGTACGTGTTCTCAGTGCCTTGCTTCGCCATACTGGTCTTAACATGGCAAAAGCTTGCTGGGCCTTCCTTTTCCTTGCTTTGATGTCTTCGTCTGTGCCCCCTGATGTACTGACAATACTTCCTAAGTAGGTGAAGTCTTTGATGTCCTCTACCTCCATGTTGTTTATCTTGATAGCGTCAGTTTGTATGGAGTTGATTCTCATTGATTTTGTTTTCTGGGTGTTGATGTAAAGACCAGTTCTTTTTGCTGTTGATTCTAGGTTGGAGGCTTGATGTTGGGAGTCTTGAAGACGGTGAGATAGTGTGCAGATGTCGTCAGCAAAGTAGTTATGTAGATTATGTATTGAAAATACAATAGAAAATCTAGAAATCAATCAGTCAAACTGTTTGCACTATTATTATGAGCAGACAAACTGTTTATATGATTATAATGAGCAGACAAACTGTTTATATGATTATAATGAGCAGACAAACTGTTTATATGATTATAATGAGCAGACAAACTGTTTATATGATTATAATGAACAGACAAACTGCATGTATGATTATAATTAAGAGACAAACTGTTTATATGATTATAATGAGCAGACAAACTGTATGTATGATTATAATGAGCAGACAAATTGTGTGTATGATTATAATGAGCAGACAAACTGTTTATATGATTATAATGAGCAGACAAACTGTTTATATGATTATAATGAGCAGACAAATTGTGTGTATGATTATAATGAGCAGACAAACTGTGTGTATGATTATAATGAGCAGACAAATTGTGTGTATGACTATAATGAACAAACTATTTTTATGATTATAATGAGCAATGTGATGTTTATGTACCCTGCGTACAGGTCCAAGAGCGGTGCTTAGATGACCATATGTTGAAAATGCAATTCATTTTCTTATTTTTCTACCTCTTCCTTCAACTATAGTCCAGATGGACACATCGATAATGTCGATGTACTTGAAAATGAGGACCTGAAATCGCATATTTTAGAAGGCCCTAAATTCTGAAAACTTAATTGATGATATACGTATAAATATATATATATATATATATATATATATATATATATATATATAAAAGAACTTGATATCTTGTCAGAATGGATAAAAAGAATAAGAGGGATATTAAAATCACATGTATCGTCTATCATTCTGTGTTTGGTAAACCAGAAGTGATATGAGAATTACACAAGTTACATGGGGAACATGTTTGGTTCCAGTTGACACTTATAACAACATTGTTCTTTTCTATTTTAAACGCACTTGGCATTAGTTCCACATTTGACAATCGTACACTCAAACTTCCCTGCCAAAAGATAAAGTCTTCAAAATCATGCTCCAAATTTAAGTGCATTTAATATCCCTGTCAATGGGACGAATGCATGAAAGGCGATTGATCGATTGATTGATGCATTCAACAATTTTTCAATTATCTGGTGGCGCCCAGTTTTTTAATTGGTGGAAGAGAGAACCCAAATACAATGTACCTGGGAAGAGACCACCGACCTTCCGAAAGTAAACTGGGAAACTTTCTCACTTACCGGCGCGAGCGGAATTGGAACCTGCGCCGACCAGAGTTGAGAGGCCGTGTGATTTTGAGCGCAATGCTCTAACCACTCGGCCCCTATCAATTTAATGAAATACAAAACGAAGAACAAAGCCGATATAGTAAGCACCAGGAAACAGTCACATCTCACGTAGAAGTTTTTGAATAAATTCTGCTAGAGTTCCTCATTGACAATCAATCAATCATTGAATTGATCATTTATATTCAGCTCATACATACTAAATTCAGCTTATATAGGTAATTTATGTTTTAAAAACCATTATTCCACAATCCTTATTAAGATGTTGATATTCTAGTGTAACTTAAAGACAAAGATACAGAATTTTAATTCTAAAGTACGTCTTTGATGACCATATCTAGTGACCTAAATGTATGGGATGAGTTGGATTGACGCGTGTGCAAAAGTAAATCAGGCCTGCAATACCTTCGTCAATTTTGTTTTTAAAGTCATACTGTCTGATTCCTGATATCACAAGGTCATAATCAATTCACTCTGGATGTAAAAAATACAGCTCCATGAAAGGTGTAGATAACGAACAGTGATCAATCTCATAACTCCTATAAGCAATACAAAATAGATAGTTGGGCAAATACGGACCGCTGGACACACATGCTATTATATTTATAATCCGTTGTCTGATACCGATTAAAATTGTGTTTGTCCCATAACTAGAATATAACCCACTGAAATATTTTCGCTATCATTACAGAAATTCTAAATAAACAGTTGATCCTTTTAAATATTGTTGTGCGCAGGCCATACCTTATTTCTAAATCATTTATAGTTTCAGTCGATGAACTTTCTTTCCCAATATCGAGAACAAATTGTTTCGCAGTAACAATGCCTGGTTTAAACTGGACATAAAGTCAGTCTTCCGTGTCTTTGAAATTGAATATTTCTTTAAGTGCAAAATAATTATTTTCCATCACTGACTCTTTTTGCATTTACCCATATATCAACGTGAAATACCGTAAAGCAAAAGTTGTATTGTTTCACCCACGTTTCTTAAAATAAAGAATACTATAGATAGACAATCCTATTATAGATAGCTAGTGCCTGATCAATAGGTACAATCAATATTTTCTGTTTAATAGACTATCAGCAGGACAGGGGGTCTAAAATGCGGCGAAAAAATTCGTTTCGTGTAATTGCATGACTTCTGGGAAAATTCACGAATCCTTCATTATATCGGGTAGAAAGATGTCGTCATTAACATATTAGAAGCGGAAGTTATGCTAGTTTTGGCATTAACACCATCGAGATATGTCAACTGTGAGTTATTGTAGGAAATTTCAACGATTTTTAAAGCAAACACTCCAACATGATTTGGTTCCGGATTTAAGGAAGAAGTTAAGTTATCAATAATAAATTCATTATAAATAGTTCTTGCGGTGGTTCTTTCGTGGGTATGATTAGTCCTCGAATTTTTCAAATCCAACGAATTGTTGACTTGTGAATCATCCATACGCAATAGGACACCTGTTATCTGCAAACATCCACGAAAATAAATACTTGTACTGTTAAAGTCCACGTGTCCCTGTAAGTGGCACCAGGGGCGGATCCGGGAATTGCGGTTACGGGGGGCGTCACTTTATGAGGCAGGGGGTCTGGATATTACAGATTTTATAGGGCTTGAAATATGTCTCCTATTTAGTCATTTGTACTATTTTTTATCATTTTTTGTAAAATAAAATGACGCAAATTTTAAGGGTTTTGGGGAAAAATTAAGTTCTCCCAATAAAGTAATTCAAGAAATCAAGATTTTGTCATTTATTTCTCCGGGAGTGGAAGAAATTATTGCTTCTTTTATCGTTTAGTACATTTTCCTATAGTCTGCAAGATATCACGATTTACCTTAAATTTAAAAATTTTAGGAGAGGGGGTGCTGGCTGCGCCCCCCTTAAATCCGCCATTGAGTACTGCAATAGTATTGTCCTTTACAAGATCCATGACCAACATGTAGATCACTTTAATGTTTTAGTTGGTCAAAAGTCCCTTTTACATGAATGAAAGGTGAAGATAACTAACAGTGATCAACCAATCTGTACTATGTCAGGAAGCTTTCATGTAAATTTATACTTTCCTGGCACAGTGGTTCAAGAGAAGATTTCAAAGATAAAACTTTGATTCCCTCATTGTGGTCCTTACCCAACCCCGGGGGTCATGGTGTTAACATACTTGAATCCGCACGATGTCAAAGCTTTCATGTAAATCTCATCTCTTCTGGCCCAATGGTTCTTGAGAAGAGGATTTTTAAATGCCCTACCCTATTTTTGTGATTATTTCCCCTTTGAAAGAGGAATGGCTTTTTATTTGGATAAACTTGAAAGCCCTTTACCCAAGGATACGTTTTGCCAGTTTGGTTGAAATTGGCCTAGTGGTTCTGGAGAAGAAGATGAAAATGTGAAAAGTTTACAGACAGACGGACAACAGACGATCAGAAAAGCCCACTTTACCTTTCAGCTCAGGTGAGCTAAAAGAATTTCAGAGACATCCAGCAGACAATGAATTTCCTTAAAAAAGATAAGGAATGTTGGGGTCACATGGTGATAATGTGTTATTTCGATCAAAAATCGTAATTCCTGGTCATCAAGAAACTAAACTGACTACTAAGCACATTGTAATAATGATAAGAGAAGCTTCTCAAAATTGTGAATATTCATAGCCCCAGCTTAGTGGAATCTGGTGCTCGGGCGGTGTCAATATCTTAAGGATGAAATTAGTCAGCAGCGTCTAGCAGACAAACTGTGTGTAGTCATGATGAAGAAAGGTAAGTATGCTGGGATGGGGGGGGGGTTATATTTTTAAAAAGAAATTTTCTTTACTCCTAAGCAACTTGACGAAAACTGTTTGTTTTAATATGCATCGGATAAAGTCAGCATTTTGTAAATTCTATGATCGTTACATTTATAGGGAATTGCAAAAGTGACATGTCAATAGGTTGAATGCTGTTTGACGTTGTTGGACTGTACTTTGACTACGGATTACTCCGATAATCTAATCAAGATATAGTGCTCACGGCGGGTGCGACCGGTCAATAGGGGACGTTTAACCCTTCTATGCGCCAGATCACACCTCTGGTATATCCAGGATCCATCCCACTCTGATGTGTCCAGGGGTCTATGTTTGTCCTACTCTTAATTTTGTATTCTTTATAGGAAAATGATATTGACCACTTACTCTTCGTTATCTTCACTTTTTCATGGTTAAGAACGGAATGTGTTATGGAATTCATGACCTCTGGGTCATTAGTCAAGTACCAAGCTAGTAAAATTACCTAGACCGAGGATTCGTGTTATGGAGCAGATTGCAAATAAGTGTAGAAACTTTTATTATCCTCCTTCACTTCTACTTCTGAATAATGTGAATGAATACTGTGTGTATATTGATGGAGAGCAAGCAACACACTACAAAACTGTAAAATTCAAAAGTTCGGGCTTTTCTGCAGATCACATTTTATCTAGTAGTCATCCTCTTTGCTTCAATGCTTTGTGACTAAATAATATATGAATGGTGTTGAACATTTTGGAAATCCTGATTACTGGACCAGTTTCTGAAGCATCAAGGAGCGGAAGTCAATCAGGCTTCACTGGTAGGGGACTACTAAAGACAGGCTATTGCTTCTGCGTTGCTGCAGTGTATGCATTTACGTTGCATCAGCAGGGTCCAGTGCCTGATTAAAACGTTTAGAACGGAAATTTAATGCCTAAAGCACACAACATGTTTGTGTAAATATAGTAATGTTTTTCAAATTCCATACCTTGATATATGGATGGCAGAATAAGGCATCCGTTCTTGATTTATGAGATGTATTTTTGTTCCCATATTTATCTTCCATTATCGGACTATTTAAGTGTTCACCTTTCTAAATCTGACATAACATCGCGATGAACTAGTTATGTTTTTCAGGATTACAAATCAATTTTGTTATAGTGGCACGTTAATTCGCCAAATAGGAGACGATTTCCTGGTTAAAAAATAAAATCTAAAAATAAAACCCCAGATACAGGATGCCTATGACGGCGAATGTTGTGACATTTATGTCATATTCCCTTCTATCATGACAAATATTCCTCTCTGATATTTTTTATTGATATTTCTTAAGATTTTTTTTCCTAAATAACCACCTACAACATTGATAAGAAAGCAGTATTTCCCAATAAATTGACGGATAACAGAATTGAGAGTACACTCAATAATTCTGGTATAATTAGAGTATTCTTCGTGACCACATCCATTAACGTTACTGGATTTGTCAAAGTTTAATCTTATGTTGTTTGTCTTAAAGGGAAACTGGTCATATTTTTCATGAGATGTCATGACTTCAACCCAATTTGTACACAGAGTTGTATGTCTTATGTTTGGTGTTTCCCTAAAATAAATAACTTATTAATTAAAGACCTGACTCTGAATGTTTTAATTAGCAATTAAATAAAAAGAGTCTTAAGTTTAAGGATCCCCAAGAGGGATTCCTTAATTTAGACAGCTAAGTCATTCGAAGAAACAGGAATTCCAAAGTATATATAATCGAGGACGGCATCACCATTGTTTACTTTCTTATGATTTAAATATTGTAGGCAATGCATTCATAATGCCGAAGTCAAAGATATATATATATATATATATATATATATATATATATATATATATATATATATATATATAAAAGAAATAGAATAAACAGTACACAAAGTTAAAATTTTAACGCAAGCGCTTTCATTTTATAATCCTCAGGCGTTACATTTTAAAATTAGTTTAATACAAAACTAATTCTAAAATGTAATGCCTGAGGATTATAAAATGAAAGCGCTTGCGTTAAAATTTTAACTTTGTGTACTGTTTATTCTTTCTCTTACATGTAATATCTTATACCGGACACTGTGATTTTTTAAAAACACAATTTGGATATATATATAAATATATATTAATAAATGATGCTATTAAGAATTAAAATAGTTGATCACGATCCCGACGACAATGCGATTACGCCAGAAGGATTAGGTTGAAATTGAAATGTTAATATAAATGTGTACTTACATGTGTCTGATTTTCAGGTTTTGATAAACTGAAAACACACTTTTCACGAATCTCATTTTTATAGTTAACCCGTAATAACGAATCTGATCAAGATCTCGTAGATTTTGATAAGAAACAAAATTAAATAAGAGTGTATTGAAGTCAACGAATGAGAAACGATGTGTGTGTGTGCGTGTTGAATAAATATCACACATTTTAAAATATTCAAAAACATTTATCACTGTTGCAGACAGGCGGACAGACATATATGGTGGACAAAGTGATCCCTATGTGTCGCAGTCGGCACAAAAATTACTTATTATAGTATATACAGAGGAACGTGATGATGACAAACAATGATGAATCTCATAATTGCTTTAATGAATACAGAATTAAGAGTATGGCAAATGCTGATTCCTGGATATACCAGAGCAAGCACCAGGCATCAAGGATAGAGCATCCCGTTTACCGGTCACGCTTGCCGTGAGTCCTATATCTTGATCAGGTAAACGGGGTAATCCGTAGTCAAAATCAATATGTATTATATCGATGTCAAAGTATATTAATAGGGATTTTAGGTCAACTGAGTCACTCAGGTGACCTACTTCCGTTGATCTTTGTCCGGCGTCGTCCTATAACAATTTTGCATTTTTAACTTTTGGAAACTACTAGGCCAATTATTGCAATTCACCTTTGAATTAGAACGTTTTGGCCGATATAGTATTGCGTTGTGTGACGACACAATTGAATCCGTTTGTAATACAACTGCGAAATGCAACAGAAACTCTCATTGGTTCATATGTATAAGTCCGCCCAAATTCCCTTATACGGGAGTAGTCAGCATTTGAAAACATGACGGCCAGATGCTAGATGGAAAAAAACTTCAAAGGAAGAAAGAGAAAAAAGTTGTATTCTTGTGTTGTTGTCTCATGAATTTAATATCAAAAAAATTCCTAACATATTTTCTTACTATACTTGTGTCCAAACATACCTTCATATATTTATTAAAGCCCCATACGACCCAAAAACTCGATCACAGCTTTTGATGATTTCGTTCGTAGACGTAGCCATGTTAGGTAGCCAGTCAATTCGAATCCCGGTTCATTTTCTTACTGGCACAATAACGTTTAGGTGTGTTCTAATACCCCACAAATATTTTAGCTAAATAGTTTAAATAATATACCACCCCAGTCCTATTAAATGATAATTATTCAAATAGCTAAACTCACGGCAACGCGGCTTTCATTAGTCAAGAGCGGTCGCGCCAGCCGGTCTCCATCTAATGGGCTTATGTAGCATTTTCGTTAATCAAGAGCTTATTTTACCTTTACAAAGACTGGTACAAAAATGTTTTAATTTCTATTAATTATTCGTGTTGATAATAAATGAAGAGCGAATACATAACTTACAACTGATTTTATGAATAGATAACAATAGCAAGAGTTCGAATTGACCGGCTACCTAACATGGCTACGTCAACAAACGAAATCATTTGAAGCTGCGAGTTTTGGGGTCGTGTTTGGCTTTAATGAATATTTGAAGGTATGTTTGGACACAAGTAGATCTATATAGTAGGAAAATATGTTAAGATTTTTTTATATTGAGTTTATGAGACAGCAACACAAGAATACACCGATATCAGGCCTCAACCGTCCGCAGCTTTTTGTGGCCCGTAAATCGAAGGTTTTTATAAGAGGTGGATCTGTACAGTTCTCCAGCTACACTGAATCCGCTCGAGAAAGTGGGAGGGCTGTAATCGGCCAATGAAAACTCTTGTTGTATGACATCAAACATGTCATTCAAATTGTTCAATCGTCTCATTCAATTGTGTCGTCACACAACGCAATACTATATCGGGTAAAGCGTTCTAATTCAAAGGTGAATTGCGATAATACCATTTTTGATGTGAAGCATCTCTGGGATAAGAGGAAGATAAATTGTGACATTTATTACCTTACCACCCCTGGAGTTTTATGGTCGGGACCAATTATGCTGAAAATGCTATATTTTCAAAAATCTTCTCTACCCCACATGTGAGAAAAACAAAATGCATGGTTAAATGTCCATGAAGCTCGATCGGGTAATCGGAGTAAATCAGTGTGTAAAGAACATCATCAATTATTATGTATAGGTGTATAGGACCAGGAGGAGTAAGTACCCCCTGTCGACCGGTAACATCCGCCGTGAACCCTATAACGGAGTAATTCGTAGTCAAAATCTTTGTGTAAAGAACAGGGTCAATTATTATGTAAAGTCTTCCATCACTATAGGCACTTTCGGGAACATTTAAGTTTTAAGAACGCATTTTGTTTTATACTGTTGCTAAATATTAGAATTTTGCTTAGATATGCGGAACAGAATTTTCCCACTAAATTTCATAGCCCTTGGGACTAGTGATACTTTTCACTAGTACTCCGGTGAACGATTTAAGGCCTCTGAGCCTCTTGTGTGATAAGCTCTAGTTGTCGGTTTCGGTATTTTATTAATTACATGTAAGTATCAATTAATTTTTATACAATTTCGACGCTGTTTTTCTATTAAGGACCATTGAATATTAACATTCACAATTTAAAACATATCACAAGCATTAATCGATGCATTTGGATGAACGTTGAAAACGCGCGTAGCTGTAACACTTTATCAATACCAATAATGCTTCGTGATCAGATTCCAACATGGCGAGAAAAGGAATAAATTGACTGAAATATAGTTTAGCCGTATAATAAAGGAGTTATTGAACTTGTATTAATGAATATTGGCACTCGTTGGGTTTGAAAAAATTACATTAGTTTTTTTTTTTTAAATTCAGTGGGTTGATTGATTGATGATTTCCGCCACACTCAACAATTTTTCAGTTATCTGGTAGCGCCCAGTTTTTATTGGTGGAAGAGAGAACCCAGATACAAGGTACCTGGGAAGAGATCACCGACCTTGGGAAACTTTCTCACTTACCGGCGCGAGCGGGATTCAAATTCGCGCCGATCCGGTTAGTTTGTTTGACGTCCTGGTGAGAAATTTTCACTCATATTGACATACAGTGTATCACCGGTGGAAGGTGAAATACCACACAATACGTATGTGTAGGTGTCCGGGTAGCGCAGAGGTAGCACTCTCGCTTCTCGTCGCTGCGACTCGAGTTCGATCCCCGTGATCGGCAGTGGTTGTATGACCATTCCGGTGGTCGCCCGCTCGGACATGTGGGTTTCCTCTCACATAAATGACCCCTTAGCGCAAACATCCGTGCACCAAAGGACCCCAATGGAAATAAGCTTTCGAGCTTTCATGGGTTATCCTTGGTATTTATGTATGTTTGTATGTATATACCGAATAAACATTTTATAGCGCTTACTGCCGTATCAGTGCGGGTTCTTTAACACTTCAACACCTCCGTTTTAAGGTTATATTCGAAAGACCCGTTGTTCTCACATTTTAATGCCGAGTGTTTGACTAACGAACAATCCCAACTTATGTTAACGTCTTATGTTTTACGCAATTCGGGTTAAAATAAGTCCTCAACTACCGCTTTGCTTGTCGTAAAAGGTGACTAGGTGTCGCTTAATCGTGGAACAGAAAACGCAAAATCTGATGTCAAGTTATTTATTTGCCACACATATAAATCATACCATCTTTACAAGTCAAGGGTTACAGTCAAGGGTTATTGATTCGTTATCTCGCACTAACCTTTGACATCAGTCACTATTCAAAACATGTGCTCGAAACGGAGCATGTGATTGGTTAGCAGTCTGTAACGTGGATCCAATCAGACAACGGCTATTTATCATCGGTCAAAATCGGCAATATGTTGTAGAATTTGTGATCGTCGATTGATTTTCGGAAAGTTTTAGAATACGAGCCGCATGGAAACAATGGGTTGCCCAAGTATGTTTGTCGATTGTGTTTCAACAAATTGAAGTTATCTAAAATTGAAATAAATTAAGAGCCATTCTCTGTAACCACTTAAACATTTATATAAGGGGTCCGGCACGCACTGTCACCGATTTTTTTCAAATTTGGCACATCGACTTAATCTGGCACAAGTAGTGTAAAACCATCATAAGTTGGTTGCTATGCAACTCTGTTGCCATGGTAACATGTGCATGCCATTCAGGTCACAAAAGAGTCAATTTTTGCATGAAAAATGACATTTTTCATTCAACTATACTGGATTAACCTGTTTGAGTTCTTATTTAGTCATTATCAAATGATACTATATAGCATTTTTATTATTTAGTTTGATATTTAGTTAAAGGTTTGAATAAGTCTGTTATATTTTCATTCTGTCTGGAAAAGAGGGTTGTTTGATACATTCTGAAAAAGCTAATTTAGAGGCAAATTTGAATGATGGATAAAAATTCCCGCATTCAGCTTGAAATCTATAAATGCTTGTACAACATACATTAGATATAGTAGTATCATATAACAATGAGACATGTTTGGGAATCTATCATCTAAGCTGTGTTTCCATGGAAACAGAATGATGCATTTTGTCATGATATGACAGTAGAGATGCATTTTTCAATGTAATTCAAAATACAATTTTCTATGTATTCAAAGTATATAATCTTAATAACCGATTGCTACTGATGTTAAATTTTAAATTTTAACAAGTGTAATATGAGAATTCATGTTGGTTGCCATGGAAACGAAAATTGCTATATTTTTTCAAATTCGAAATCCATGCAAAATAAATAAATTTTTAGACCAAAAAAAAAAAAATGCTTTTATAGACAGATTCAACTGAAGTCAATGTTATAGTTGATAAAATATTAATACTGATAGATAATTCATTTTACATTGTTGCTATGGTAACAAAATACCACAAAACAGCAAACTTGATGTTCACATTCTTTTCAAGTAAATCTCATTTTGTTATACATCATGCATGTTCTTCAATCATAAACACTCTTAATTTGTAACAGATAATTAAATCAATGCATATTTTTTTTTGTTCAAATGTGCATGATTTCTATTTGTGTATTGTACATGTATCACAAATTGCAAATGTATATCTTAAGAATTCATTAAAATAACTTAGAAAATGCATATTTGAATATTTCAGTTATTTCAAACTATCATGTACAGTGTTTTCCATTCATCTCATTTGAACAGGCCCATTTAGAATTGTAACAGGCAGGGGGGGGGGGTATGGAAATTTTGGAAAATTAGACGCAAAATCCTGCATTCTGAGGCATTTCAGGGGGCAAAATGACTCTTGTTCATATGCCACTTTTTAACCTACATTTTTAAATATATACCAAAGGGTTGAACATTTTTACCTCAGACAAGTTAGTCACAGTGGTGTTAAATACACACCTTTGCGATGTTTTGACTGAAAGAAATCATGTAATGTATTCGTTCGACGCTTCATTATTTTTCACTGCCATGTGCTTCTCACGCGCAAGGTGAGAGTTTAAAATATCGTCCAATCAAAATCGCCGTTTCAAAAAGCTCTCGATAAAAACATAAACAAGGAAGAAATATGAAAGATATTTATAGCCAACCAATTGCTACCGCATACATTCTTTGCAAAGATCGATCGTGTAAATCAACATCACTGAAATTGACAACATATTAGTTTTTGATTTTTTATATTTGAACCGGCCAGAAAATCGTTTGAAACGGTCAATTTGGCCGGCGGCCGGTTCTTAGGGAAACACTGCATGTACATTTAATCACCTTGCCAATCAAATTAAGTGTGACATTGAAATTGAATCATTGATCTTAAAAATTGTTCAAGTTAAATAAACTAAATAGGATACATAAAGATTGTAATTTATCATTGATTCATGAGGAATTACCCCCCCCCCCCCATCTCTCTCTCTGCAGTTCAATATTAGCTCTGCTTACTATGTATATGCAAGAAATGTTATGCCAGTACCATGTATGAAATATACATGTATTAAACTAACATTTTTTAATACATGACTTGACAATTTACAGTTACTCATGAGAAAGTATTTTGACCTTGACTCGTGACCTTGGCATTTCATTAAAAACAATTGAGGGCCTCTATTTTCTAGAGTCTGGACGTTCATCATTGTCACTCGTTTAACGTATCTTTTTAAACATAGGTATGTGAATTACATTTCAACATCATAAGAAGACCTTGCTTGTAACTGTAACATACCAATGATGGTCATATTGAAGTCATTTAGTATGCTGGGAAAGTCAATATCTTTAATATTTGACATCGTTGGATCCCACGGGTTGATTCATTGATTATCATTTAACGTACCACCGAAGAATTTTTCACTCATATGGAGACGTCACCATTGTCAGTGAGGGTTGCAAAAATTAGGCCTATGCTCGGCGTTTAAATTACGGCCTTTGAGCAGTGGGTTCCGATGATGAATATTTCATAATCATATCCTATTATGAATGGTATACCTTTATTTTAGAATCATATATTACAAAATAGACAAGATAAGCACACACATGCAATCTTTTTCATTTTCTAATTTTGCGCATATATAGTCATCATGGCTAATCGTTTTCTCAATGGCATAGAGGCAACTAAAATATAATGTGATCTGCTGTCCTGATAGAAATTCTTTCCGGTTAAATGAACCACACCCTATCATATCCTTTGAGACAACATGAGCATCGAACATACACTGATTCTTCTGACTTGGCCCCCACCAAAATGACAATACGACACTTCCTACAAAATCAATAAATAATACAGTATGTATTAATTTTAAGAGAAATACCAAGACGAATATATGCAAGCATATCAAAATCTTATGTCCAATCTAAAATGTATTACTTGTTCTCCCCATGTCATCTGCATCTACTACTACATGTAGCTGTAATATGTATTCCTTAAATTATATGTTTGAATGAAATATTATTCAAACCCTTTTCTTACGGTAGGTAATAACTTACTTAAATACATGTATTCTTATCTAGATTTAGTTTTATCTAAACTGTAAGGTGATTATATGATCTCAATTAATCAACACATGGGTTAATCATAATATTCAAAACAGTGAGAATTGTTTTGCAGTGTTTTATCACTTGAGGACTTATGCGACGTTTCTCAATAATATATATCAATTTTCATGAATGTGCACTCTGTCTCGTTTCTACAAAAAAAATCTTGAGGTACGTCGTATTACCATGTCTGTTTTAGAGATAGCATACTGGTACTCAGTATTTTGATAGTTTCTAATATTGTTGCAATCAAAAGTTATGTATTACAGCAGGTTGTATATATAAGGACAGTACAAATATATTTTAGCAAAAAATGGATCAAATCCAGGACCCCTGCATTACAAGATAGGTTATCTAATCGCTAAGCTACTCAGGCCGGTAAAATTTGAATTTATTTCCGAAATCATACAATAGCTTTTTATATCAAGAAGATGGAAAAAAATCCAGAGAAAATGTCAGAAATGTTGCTTGTATGTTCTTAATAAATACTTTTGTTTTGTTAGTGGCATGTGTAAAATGAAAACAAAATCAAACTAAACAAAAAAGAAAAAAAAAGTAGAGTAAATTCCCATGCATAACATGTACATAGGCTAAGGTGTATCATTATCACGCCTCAGACAAAATTGTTGAAATCTGATTGGTCAGATCTTGGTCACATGACGCCGTGAAAAAAACCGTATCATGCGAGTAAAATCCGTATTGGGCGAGTAATTTTATTTATCGTCGGGTTCGACTTGCAGGCATTTCAAAAGGAAAGACATTTGACTAAGTTGTATGATATAGACTCCCACATATACAGTTAGAGGTCTTCGACGTGATAAATTCGTTACACAGTCAGTTAGTGACCTGATACGGAAAAATACATGGTGTGAAAAGAAAACCCGTATCGGGCTCGGCTTCGCCTCGCCCGATACGGGTTTTCTTTTCACACCATGTATTTTTCCGTATCAGGTCACTAACTAACTGTGTAACTAATAGTATTGGTATTTCTACAATATTTTAATTCTTTTTAATTAATTGAATTTATTCATAGAATTGATAATTTTTTAAAGTATCATCAAAAGTAAAGAATAAATAATATGTGGATGTCTAATAATATGAATAGTGTCCCCACCTCAATTCACTTCTCAGTTGAGTATCTGTACATGTATAACCCCCCCCCCCCCTCCCCCGAACTAATACAAGTAGAAAAGATTAGAGATAAAATTCAATGTTATGACCCATTACTTTATTTCACGAAGGAGAGCTTATTCAATGTTTTGGCATGTATCAATGGGGGGGGGGGGGGGGGGGGGGGGGGGGGGGGGGGGGGGGGTCGGGGGGGGGGGGTATGCAATGGCTTAATCACAACAGGGCGTCTCTTTTCTTTTATGTAATATGTATAATAACGAAAGGTCATGCATTTTTCAAATGAATAAATATCTATGATTTTTTGTTTATGATTCTATTAGATCTACTTTATTCTATTATAAAACAGATAATGATAACGATTTTGCATTTATTATCTCAATTTCATCCTAGTCATACGATCCCCTACATAATAAAGTGTGCTGCATTATGCCTAAGTAGATCTAAGTACTGTAATGTGTGACGCCACAGTCTACATTTTGACGTCATATCAATACAACTGAAGCAGTGGCGAGTTGAAGGGTGAATATTTAGCACGCACGCACATCATATGTGCCATGCTATTGGCAGATCTAGAGAAATCCATAATTGTACACAATGTCTATGAAAACATTTGACATCAAATGATTGTGATCAAGTTGATTAATTCTAGGCTTGTGAATGGATTTCAAATAAATAGAATAATTACCTGTATTACTAGAACGCTGGTACTTGGAGATATGTCTCTCACACCTTCTCCTTTCGTGTGGGTGAGTGGAGAGAATATTTTGAATGCCACATGTCTTCGTCTAAACTTCTGTCAGCATGCAGTAAGACATTATCCCGCCATATTATATGTGTTTCTATGTAATTTTACTGCCTTATCACGTTGAAGAGTTTCAAAGGGGAATAACTCTTGATTACAGAATGCATTTCCCCCCATAAATCATTCACTTCAAATTGTATGAAATAGGCAGATTCCCAAAAGTTTTAGTTTAGATTTATGAAGAACATAGATTAGTTGTTTTTAAAACTTGTGCCACTTTATTTGAGGTGGATGCAAATAAAAGTTATTAAGACATAAAAATCATTGAATTTAAACACAATTTTACAGATTTCTTCAATTATAAAAATCACTAAGGATTGTCCATTATTCATTTTTTTTTCTTAAATGAAAAATATGGGATCTGTTTTATAATTTAATATGAAAATTAGAATTTTAAGACTATTCATAATGTTTTATCTTAAACTTTTGTGCCAAAACTACCAACTTCTAGAAAATGGCCAAACTTGATAAAACTGTACCTGTTTCCATAGCAACCATGATCACTATCTAATTTTTAAATATATTTTCTTGAATATGTTATATAGATGTTTCATTCAGGTGAGTTTCATGAAAATCGGTGACTATGCGTGCCGAATTTTTTTAAGTGGTTACAGAGAATGGCTCTTAATAAATAGCTACAACATGTGAATTATTAATTACGTTACATATAAAATCAACAAGCAATGTTCATGATGTTGAGTAAAGTACCCCCACGAAGACAATTGTTTAATTTCTGTTTTTGCTCTTACCAAACTTGCATCTTAAACAAGGAATTTCATTGGGTGTTTTAATTTTACCTTATTGCGTCCTCCTCCTCCCAAATCCCCTATTTTGAATGGTGATTGATGTCAAAGGTTTGTGCAGATGAAATCAGACAGGAACCAGTGTTCTTTAAATAGTTCATGTCTAATTAAAAATTATAATAACGTGATTTATTTATATTTTGTTTTTCTCTCAGAACAAGCATTGTAGTGTACTAATTAGACTCTGAATTCAATCTGATCTCTTCATGTATAACTTGTCCGAAATTTTTTTTAAAGCTTATTAATCAAAGACACAACTTTAATAGTTGATCACTTATTATGAAACAAGCAATGTTGTTTTGAAACAGAGAGAGAGAGAGAGAGTATGGCTGTCGGCGGCTGTTCCACTGCTGAAGCACTGCCTAAGCACAGCTAACCACGTCTATGTACGCGGAAAAATCCACTTGTCAGTGATAAGCCGCAAAACACACGCTATTTCCCTTGATACCAACGCGTAACACCCGTCCGATGACCGTGCTCTGCCCGTGACAGACCGCTAAACTTTCGAGTCTTACTGCGTCTCCCCAAGTTTTAATCACTGCCGGAACACGGATTATCACGTTTGTTTCACGTCTTTACCACGTGTGCCGCCCGTGGTTGTCCGCGGGCTAAACTTTTGAGCAGTTCAAAACTTTTTTTTCTATGACGAAACAAGTTTCAGTTTCTTTGATTTTATATAAAGAAATCTTTAATACGTGCACTTCCTCAAGTTCTAGAGTTTGGGAAAGAGGGAGGAGGGGTATAGTCGTATTTGATGTTTATTTCTATCCAAATTATTGTGCAATTAATACCGAAAATTTCAGGAGTAATCTGTTTTAAAAACAATGGACACATAGAATTAAAAGCAAAATGAATCAGGCACGCAGCATCGTAAAAAAAAAGGGGGGGGGGGGGTGAAGATAATTTCACAATATTGCCTGAAAATTGACAAGTAAATTTTAATCCAAAGTTATAAAAATCCTTGATGGTGTGTGTGGTGGTGGTGGTGGGAGGGGGGGGGGTAAGGTTGTTCTCTCAGTTCAATTTTACACTTCCACTGTGTACAGTTTACGAGAATGCTATTTAAAAGGGAAAAAGAGGAGGGAGGGCAACCAATCTGTCTAAAAATCGACCTCTGTACGTAAAAATTTATCAACTTTGCATGTAATGAGAAAAGGTATAGAGCCATTGCTACGTGCCTGATAATTATATAAGTGATCATTTGAGTAATTGCAGTACAGTTCAGTCCATGTTTTTACAAGTACAACGGCTAGTGTCACAATTTGCCTTGCATTTACAGCGAAAAACGTTCAAAAGTTTATCTGGCGCGACTTGTAATTTAGTTTTAACGGATACAAGAATTGCTGAAAAGTGATAAGCCCCAATTCGAAGGATCCAAATTAATCATTTCTTTAGTCCACTCTATGACTTAAAAAATATTTCTTGCAGTGCTCCTCTTCTGCAGCTGTAGTTAGTAGTTAATAGTGGCAATGACTGAACTTATAAAAATGATATTGTGTTAGATAATACTTCACAAAAGCAAATCTCCTATAAGTGTCTCTATGGTATTCCATCGTACAAAGTCGATATGACATCGACACCAGAATATATCTTTTTGCTCTATGAAATCCTCATATAGGAAGGTGAAGATAACGAACAGTGATCCATCTCGTAACTCCTATAAGCAATACAAAATAGAGAGGTGGGCAAACACGGACCCCTGGATATACCAGAAGTGGGATCAGGTGCCTATGGGTTATAAGGAGTAAGCACCCCCTGTTGACCGGTTACATCCGCCGTGAGCTCTATATCTTAATAAGGCAAACGGAGTTACCCTTATTCAATATCATTGTGCCAAAAACGGCCTAACAAATCTATATGAAACAAGTCAGACAGATTTGACCCAATGATAGGTTGTATTGGCAAAGTAGATTGTTATAACGACCATATAATCGCGAAATGCTGACTTTAAACGAAACAGTTGAAACCCTTCACCATCAACTTGTTTGTCAGTAGCCTGTCTCCATTTAAAAACTAATCATATACAGAATTTTTTCGCGATTTGTCTACATTTTGACTATACAGGACCCGTTCCGATGCCGAACATTCTTGACGTTGTGTCGCATCTTGTGAATGCATGTAGAAAGGCAAGGATTGACAAACTTCGTTTCCTAAAAAGACGTCTGGTTTTAACGATATTCTTCACTTAGGGGCAAGATCAAAAATTCAATGTCTCACAAAAAACTAAGTTCACATAGTTTTCACCAAGAACACCCCCTCCCCCTTTAAAACTTAATATGACAAATGTTGAAACTACATATGTAATCGAATAACAAGAAAAGAAACGTACGATTATAAATAACACTCTGTATACCTTTTCTACTGTTTATTCACATATGAAAGTGTACATTAAATCTATTAAATGTTCATTAATATGTTTTAAATATTATGTGGTATTCAACAGTCGCTTGTCTTTTTCCTTTTTCCACTAAAGTGTAATCGATGTCGGATGACAGAAACTTACAGGAGTTTTTATTCCCCCCCTAACTAATTGAATTTAAATTTTCATCCGACATTGATTTCGTCCCTTAGGGCAGTTATGTTTATTTCAGAGTTCGTTGCTATTTCTGTGCTTTATATATAGACATTTCAAACACAATGTGCATTTTGTATGATCCTCTAAAATTTACGATAAATAACTGTATCCCATTTCCATTCTCAATGATCGTGTGCCAGCGTGGCGAGAATGCCATCGTCATCGAAAACAAGTTTTGTCTTGAATAGATGGCCGGGCGGTCTAGCGCGCTGTTCGCATGCTGCTAGGAGATGTGGTTCCGCAGGTCGTGAGCCCAAGACTAATTAGAAAGAGTACCTACTCGATTTTACACCAAATCATGATACTATGCGCAAGTGTTTATTATTTATATTATCAATGTTTTATTATTTTTATTATTACCCATGAATGATTCCCCAAACCTGAATTTGAAAAAGAAAAGCAAAAATACTTTACTTACTTAGTTTTATAAAAGTCTTTAATACAAAGCGCTTGCTCAAATGATGAAGATACAAAATTACTGAAACTTTTAACCCGAATGGTTTTCCATACTTTTGTTTTTAACAACCGTAATACCCCCTTGTAAATTGACACTAATTCTTTAAGATTTATTTTGAAGCTTTATTCGCGAAAGTTCCCCGGGATTGGAAGCCGGCAAAGAATATGAGATGCTGAGCAATATTGTATGTATATAGAAGGTCTTAAAATCACCTTTTTAATACAACTGTTTAGCTGTTTAATCGCGTTTTTAATTACATGCACTTTAGATCGTCGTGTATAACTTTATTCTGATGACTGTCACAGTTAAGTTACTCCCCTTTACGTGTACGGCGTGCCGTAAACACCACAAAATATCGATGGTTTACTAAAACATTTAAGTCTAAATTTGAAATATTTCCCATTGTCCGATTTTTTGTATGTTGTTAATCACGCTTTTGTTTATTAAATTCCATCGAGTTTGTTTCTGTTGCAATTACTTTGAGGTGATTTGCTAGATTGACTAGACTACAGCTAATAAATCGATATTTGCATGTACTAATAACAAATGTACGTGATAATTTAACGCGATGTTAGAAGGGGGAGGGGTCTGGAGATCGTTTGTTTAGTCTCCGCTGCCAAACTTCAGTAATTTAATCCAATATCTCATGTTTTGGTACCAGGGCATTCATTTGCAACATTCTGAAAAATAACTTTCAAACCAGGCAAATATTTTTGTATAAGAAATAAGTCATCCTTAGCAATCATTCATTTGTATACAAGAGTTGCCCAAGTGATGCATAATTTTCATAATTTCTTTTTCTGAAGAGTTCCAAAATTTTCTAGTTCCGATATCCCGTAGTACGTGAATAAAAGTAATCTAATTTGAATATAAACACGCATTGCTTAAACTCTACGCACACAAATGTTTTGATTTACAGCGAGATGCCCACCGGCATGCTGATTGGTCGACATGCTAATTAGTCAACGCGTAATCTTCGTTGACAGCTCTTTACGTAATAGTGACGGCGCATTCGCTTTCTGGGCGCGCTACTAAAATCGGTGTTCGCTACCGGCGTTCGTCCTGGGTCAGCCTTAGCGGACCCAAAACCAGCACAGGAAGCGAACCCGGGGTTCGTCCTCTGTTAAATTGTTTCTGGCCGGTACTGTATATACAATATATTACCGCATAAGGTCAAATAGTAAAACTGAGAAACAGCACAAACCTATTGCACTGAGTGACGTAGATAGAATTGATGGGGAAATCAAATATTTTCGAGGAATTTTTTTTTTTTTTAGATTTCTTAATCATATTTTGGTAATGAAGGGGGGGGGGGTGTCATGTAGAGATGTACGATATCCATATTTCCGGTGCCTATCGAATTATGGTCTTTCATATTCATCAGAGTAGTCTTTAGTACATTTTTTGTATATTTATTCCACTCATACATATTTCACAGCAACAACATGTTAATCATACGCCATTGTGTTCCGTTTTCCGTACCATATGCGGTCTATTAGGTATTACCATAAGAGAATAAACATGACTAAATCAATTCATATTTAATAATCAAGGAATATTAATATATATGAACAAGTTATATAATGTACATGGTTTCCAGTATGATTTATATACTTGTCAAGTGATTTAACCAAAAACCAAGGCCCCGTGTCACAGCAGGTGTGGCACGATAAAGATAAAGCCGTACGGGCCGGACATTTAAAATCAAAGCATTTAAAGTACTGAAAGCCGGGCTTTATTATGATTGATTCAATATCGTTTAACGTCCCTCTCAAGAATATTTCACTCATATGGAGACGTCACCATTCACTGCCGGTGAAGGGCTGTACAATTTCGGCCTATGCTCGGCGCTTATGGCCTTTGAGCAGGGAGGGATCTTTATCGTGACATATCTGCTGTGACACGGGACCTCGGTTTTTGCGGTCTCATCCGAAAGACCGCCCATTTAGTCGCCTCTTATGACAAGCAATGGTACTGAGGACCTATTAAAACCCGGATCCCCCCGGAACAGTCCGTTTTCAGGAAATATTATATTAAATAAAGCACATGGTTTGTCCTTTTAACTCCTCTCACCTTTTAGAAGCTAGGATTTTTGTAAATAACTTGAAAACGTGTAGTAGACATTAACGGCAAACTGACAACTCAATTGTATGACAAACGGGATGATTTCAGCTTCCCCACCGTTAACTTCCCATATTTATGTAGCAATATTCCATTATCACCTGCATATTGTGTTTATATATCTCAACTGATTCGATATGCAAGAGTTTGTTCTGCGTTTAGTCAGTTTTTAAATCGAGGTAAGCTACTGATAAGCAAGTTGATGGTACAAGGGTTTCAACAGTCTCGATTGAAGTCAGCATTTCGCAAATTCTATGGTCGTTATAACGATCTAGTTCGTCAATACAACCTATCATTGGGTCAAATGCTATCTGACGTGTTTCATACCGATTGTTAAGCCGTTCTTGGCACACTGATTTTGACTGCGGATAACTCCGTTTACCTGATCCGGATATATGGCTCACGGCGGGTGTGACCGGTCGACAGGGGATGCTTAATCCTCCTAGGCACCTGATCCCACCTCTGGTGTGTCCAGGGGTCCGTATTTGCTCAACTATCTATTTTGTATTGCTTGTAGGAGTTATGAGATTGGTAACTGTTCTTTATCTTCGCCTTTCATAATGCAAGGATTTCGATTCTCAACAAATTAAAAATTTTCTTTGATGTTTTAAATATTTACATGTTGTTGAACTTGGGCAAATATTTCACACACAGAACTCTTGGTTTGTTTACATGTATAGACGTTTTATTCATATAATACAAAGAAAGTATGTCACAATCTGATGATGGCCGATACTACCTGAAACAAATTCTACAAATTATGGCTATAAAAAAACCGCCCTATGTAAGCATTTTCACGGGCGTATTATGAACCGTGTGGGGTACCTTTGTTCTGGTTCTCGATGAAACAATAATAAAAAGAAAAAAAGAAGAAGAAACCAGCCCATTATGTTTGTTACCGACCCATTCTCTACCCAGAGTTCCGTGCGCTCCTCGCACTATACCTCTGTCAACGGCTTTTTACAGAAATCTTTTAAAAGTTTCTTTGATCCAACATTTATGTTTTGGACTAAATATTTAGTCATATTATGATATGTTTTTGGTGCAATCAAATTGATGCTTACTGTAAATTGTTTAAAATCGCTGTTTTCTGATCATAAATTTGGAACTACTTCGTAATATGCGTATGAATGTAGGATATACACGTGGTGGAGATTTAAATGTAAACATGGAATCAAAAGTAAGAAAGGCTGTAAAAATACGATAAAACTTGTAAAATAAGAGACAAACAGCTAAATGGTAAATATGCACTTATTAAAGTGTCAGTTGGCTAAGAAAAGAGCCTGATGTATCACCTGTTGCCTGAACTTTTAAAGGGAAAGGAAACCGAGAATGATTGTTTATATCATGTGATTATATTGTCACGTGATTCCAAGCGTTGACAGAGGTGTATGTGAAGCTTGCGTAACGCGCCCTCTGGTGAGAGGATGTTACCGACCGTCTACAGAATTCCTTTTCACAATCATTTCGGTAATCCGCAGTTCTACAATAATACAGATGCTATCAGACATAATATATGTACATGTATAATGACAAAAATAGTGTAATTTTTGCTTTCGAAATATAATTTAAAAATGTATATCAATATATACACCCAAAGACTTTAGGCTAGTTAGCTCTTGTTGTTCTTAAAATGGAATTTTTTTTAACAAATGCGACATCAAAAATTATTTACACCCAGACGTGTTCTATTGTTATGCAATTCTGAATTTGTGATCAAATGTGTTCAGTTCTAGACGTTCCATGCTGAAAATTAAACCTCTGTGGATTTCAAGGATTCTACATAGCATAGTTTATTGGTGTAATATTTGAAACAGAGAGAGATGGCCAAGGAAAGAGAACTGCTATGTCTTTGTGATGGTTGAATTGCAGATGACAGAAAATCACAAATGAATGACTACGAGAGATCCTGGCAGGAAACTCCAGTGCAAGACTATTAGATAAGTAGTCAAATTAAAGAGACTAGAGGGAGTACTTGAGCGGAAACTTAACCTCGTCATACGATAAAGTGTCATGTCCATCAATCGCCCTCGCGACCTCTAATGATACAGAGCTATCGGTGCGTTTTTCGTAGATTTACAACAGTCAGATGTACGTGTAAGATTGTTATAGTGTTCCTGAAACTGCGGGTACCCTCACTTTATGACATTGACATATCACGGACATTTATCTAAATATTTTCTAATTACTTAACATGCATCTTATACAAAACTGAAATAAAAGATACAGGTTTGTTTAACAAATACCAATGTTCTTTTTCTAAAGAAAATATATAAATCATTGAAATAAAAAATCAATATATACACCCAGGGGTGCATGAGCCGAGTTGCATGGGATACATTGTAAAGTCAGGAATGATGTGGCATATCTTTAATTGTGAAGAACTAATTTCAGTTTTAAATTTTTCGAGTTTATGTCCATATTTGTCTGAAGTTTTCAATTTATTCTCGGTCACTGTGACCTTGACCTTTTTTCTCCAAAAATCAATAGGGGCCTTGCTTTGCTGGTATCCAACAATATATCCAAGTTTCACTTGATTCAAATTAAAAAATTTCTAGTTATCTTCCTAAAACCAATTTTAAAAAAAATATTTTACATCTATTTTCAGTCACTGACCTTGACCTTTGACCTATTTTCTCCAAAATCAATAGGGGTATTCCTTACCTAGTACATAACAATATCTTTAAGTATCATTTGATTCGAATTTAAACTTTGAGTTATCATCCGGAAACCAAATATTTCTGAAATTTTCATTCTATATTCGGTCACTGTGACCTTGACCATTTTCCTCCACAATTAATAGGGGTCTTCCTTACCTGGTACCCAACAGTATATCAAAGTTTCTTTTGATTCGGATTTAAACTTTCTGAGTTACCATCCTGAAACCAAATTTTTCTGAAATTTTCATTCTATTTTAGGTCAGTGACCTTGACCTTCCGCCATTTTTCTCCAAAATAATAGGGGTCTTCTTTACCTGGTACCCAACAATATATCAAAGTTTCATTTGATTAGATTGTAAACTTTTCGAGTTATCATCCGGAAACCAATTGTTGACGCCCAACCACCCCACCAAACCAATAGCCGAGTTCAACTTCGTTGCAACTCGGCTAAAAACCCAATTTACATACATATATATATACGTTTGCCAAACGTATTTTATGTAAATTTACAAGACCTTAAACAATATTTCGCCACATCAGCATGTTTGAGGAAGTCTCATTTAGTAGGGACTCTGACAATTCATGGTCCGAACTGAAAAATGAATTTTAGAATGGTTATAAAAAGAAAGATGAAGATAACGAACAGTGATCAATCTCATAACTCCTATAAGTTATAAGAGTAGTCCTGATCTGATGGGCGTGTCCAGGGGTCCGTGTTTGCCCAACTATCTATTTTGTATTGCTTATAGGAGTTATGAGATTGATCACTGTTCGTTATCTTCACCTTGCATCATACCGTTTAGGCCTCAAATGGTCAAGGGAACGAAATATATGGATATGGGTACACAAAATGACGCCTTGACTTTGAGTGAAAATTTCTCGAATGAGATGTTAATATACAATAATCAATCAAACGTCACGTTTCTTGAAAAAAAAATTATGTTTCAATATTAAGAATAATATTCTGACAACCAAAATTTGGACCTTTGTATAATGCAAGGATAAAAACAACAATTTAGCATTACCCTTGTTAGCCACCAGACTAGTTAATGTTTACAAACGAACTAGTTGGAATTTAAAGCATTTTACTCTGCACAAATACAAATTTAACTTTTAAATGACACGTTTTAATCTTTGAATGTGATATATGTCATAAACTTAGATTGATTGAATATTGTTTAACGTCCCTCTCGCGAATATTTCATTCATATGGAGACGTCACCACTGCCGGTGAAGGGCTGCAAAATTTAGGCCTATACTCGGCGCTTACGGCCTTTGAGCAGGGAGGGATCTTTATCGTGCCACACAAGCTGTGACACGGGACCTCGGTTTTTGCGGTCTCATCCGAAAGACTGCCCCATTTAGTTGTTTCTTACGACAAGTAAGGGGGTACTGAGGATCTAGTCTAACCCGGATCCCCGGGGGTGGGGTACTGAGGATCTATTCTAACCCGGATCCCCGGGGGTGGGGTACTGAGGACCTATTCTAACCCGGATCCCTGGGGGTGGGGTACTGAGGATCTATTCTAACCCGGATCCCCGGGGGTGGGGTACTGAGGACCTATTCTAACCCGGATCCCCGGGGGTGGGGTACTGAGGATCTATTCTAACCCGGATCCCCACGGGGTAACTTAGATTGATAACCATACATTAATTTAAAAAAAAATGTAAATAATAACATACCTCAATCACTCTTTATAATGGGCTTTTCTAGATCTCAAAATGTATAACCTTAGTTTTGGTGTGTGTGTGAAAATTATCACACATATCAGACAGTAGATTTAGATCATGAAAAGAGCGGGGGAAAAAGGAGGATGATCCTTCAACGTCAGGATTTCGTAAATTCTATGTAAGTTGGTCGAATGCTGTCTGACATGTTCACGGGATTTATGAGATTGATCACTCTTCGTTATAGGCCTAAATTTTTGCAGCCCTTCACCAGCAGTGGTGACGTCTCCATATGAGTGAAATATTCTCGAGAGGGACGTTAAACAATATTTAATCAATCAATCAATCGTTATCTTCACAGATTTCAACATGAAAAAATACAAGTATTATATTATGATGATGCAATAAAAACCATCTAAAGTAATTCCACCGTCCTATGATGTCATCAGATTTTGCAAAATCAATTATTTATTTCGATTTAAGCATGATAGGAACATAAATTTTTGTTGGAATCTCTCCCAATAGTTATTGTAAAAAATCTTGTTAAGAGGCTGTCTACGATAGAACCATGCAAATGGCTATTGATGGACATGTGTCGGAATTTCATGAAACTTGGTATATATGTATACCGGTATGCTTTAAATAACATAACTTGAACATAAAGATAATCATTTTTATTGCACTTGATCGGTAACCCCCCCCCCTCACCTCTACTTTTTTTTTTATATAGATCTATTGAAAAAAAAAAATCAGACAATGTGCTATTCTTTTTAATTTATTGCAAAATTCATGTTTTGCAATTCTATATTGACTTATTTCATGATTTTGCGAAGACAAATTATACGAATTTTAACATAACACACAAACAATCAGATTTTTTAAATTAAAATACACAGTGCATTAAAATAAAGTTTTAAAATGAGGGAAATGCTGAAATTTTACCTATTTGCACTAAAATAGGTATAGTTACCCAAGAAACGCTTTAATTGATATCATATTTGATACATGTGTAGAACCTATAACTTTCTAATACATGTTAAAGGGAATTTGGTTGCCAATGAAATGTAATGGTATATTGGGGGGAGGGGGGGTATGCAAAAAAAAGGGAGGGGGTAATAATGTCGGCTATGTAGAGTTAAAATCTTCAGATAACGTAATACTATTATTGCACATGTGATGTATGAGCATTAATGATGGGTGAAAAATATTGTTCGTTGTACTTTTACCCAATATTGGAGGGAGAGGGGTTATATTAAAAAAAAATCTGCTTCCATTACCTTCCACCAATAAATACTATATTTATTGTACTCATATACAAGAATCGTGTATTCAAGGCGTTTCTGCTTTATATCAAATTCAGCAGGCAATTACAACATATGATTTATCTCTCGTGTATTAAATTCACTCTGTAGAATGTAGTTTTATTGTAAGTAAAGCCATAAAGGAAGGGGTGGGGGTGGGGTGATATTCCACTGGAAGTCAGGTAATGTCAAAACTTCCTGAACGTCACATGCAAGATCATGAATGACAAATTCATTGTACAGATACAGACTCAATCATTGCAATTCTTTCTTCTTCTTTTTTTTTTTTTTTTTGGTAACTTTCAACTGAAACTATTGGCAAAAATATCACAAAAAGGAACATACACATTTTCTGTACATTTAATAAAAAATTAAAGAACAAGAGTGATTTTTATGAAATCTGTCGTCTAGAAAATCCTGAGAGATGTAAAATAACTTCCAAGCAGTAGGTATTTATTTCAACCGGGGTTCGAATCCTGGCCGCGACAGACCTAAGTTGTTAAAGAAACAGGCAGTGGTAGTTCCATCGCCAAACACTCGGCATAATTAAATGTCTTGTGTCGCAGTAGGTGTGGCACGTTATAAAGAACCCTCACTGCTCAAAGGCCGTAAGCGTCGAGCAAAGGCCTATATTTGAAGCCCTTCACCGGTCTTGGTGACGTCTCCATATGATTGAAAATTCTCGAGAGAGACGTTAAGCAATATACCATCAATTAATCATTATCTTAATGACTAACTGAAATTATCCCATTTATGCATGAAATTGATGCGTATATTGTGCTAAAAATAGAACGGCCCATTAGGTGTTAGTTTGGAGGGTACTCATCGATTTAGCCACAGAATATGATATAACTAGTAAGTAGTAAAAGTACTTTTTTTTAAATATCTTAAAAAGGTCTGAAAAATTGACACCTTCCATGAATTTTTTTTTGATTTTGCATGGTTCTATCGTAGACAGCCTCTTAGAAATAATATCCCGTGGGGATCCGGGTTAGAATAGGTCCTCGGTATCCCTTGCTTGTCGTAAGAGGCGACTAAATGGGGCGGTCCTTCGCTAAAACCGAGGTCCCGTATCACAGCAGGTGTGGCACGATAATAAAGATCTTTCCCTGCTCAATGGCCATAAGCGCCGAGCATAGGCCTAAATTTTGCAGCCCTTCAGGCTTCACCGGTGGTGGTGACGTCTCCATATGAGTGAAATATTCTCGAGAGGGACGTTAAAGAATATTCAATCAATCAATCTTAGAAACAAAATATTTAAAAAGTCTTAAGTTTCAGATGAAAAATCTATGGTATGTTTCAAAATATTGAATCTAAGGACAATAACTCTGTTGTATTGATATAATTATAAAATCTATAAATCGATAGATTTTTTTTTATTTCTTCCAGATATTTTGTATATTTCTATGAAAGAAAAGTTTTGAAATTGTTATGAATGCTATTATATCGTCATAACCAGTTTATATGAAATTTTGTTAACGCTGTGTTTAAGGAAAATTGCAATTTTCTGACAGTGATCGAAAATTTTGTTTTAGTATGTCTTGCATCTTAAAAAGTTTGATGACCTATAAATTTTATTTGATAATTTATTAGTAATAAATGGAAGTGAATACACTTGTATCAGACAAAACTGCGAGTATGGAGTTACCAAAGTTGGAGATGGTATACATGTAGGGATTGTCATAATTACACGTGCTGTGCTATGAATACATGCATTGTATGAAAAGGCGACTTCAAGATAACAAATATTGATCAATCTCATAATTCCCTCAGGTAGGGTCAAGACAGACCCCTAAATACATCAGCGGTGGGTGAAGCGCCACAAGTTTAGACCTACGTGACTTTGTATGCATGGTACTCTGAGACATATCAGTGGGGGTTCGTAAATCGACGTCTGTCGTGGCACCGGATTTCGGTTTATGAGGCTATGCGCCAAGCGTTTCACGAAAGAACTGTACCTACCCAGCGGGGATCGAAATCAAGACCTTCACATCACAAAGTGAACACTATAACCATTGAACCATGACAAACTGATGCAAAAATAACCCACTGAGAAATGAAAGTACGTCAATACAACGAAGTGTTTGTGACGAAATTCTCTTATCAATGTTGTCCTTCTGTAGAAATAGCCTATCACGTTACATCGATCATTCGGGGAATTTAAATGAATTTCAAAATAATTTTTCATCGAATATTTTGACGACGTAATTAGTAAGAAGAGTAAATCAATTCTGCAGCTCAATTCCACAGATCAAAAGAAGGAAGCGGCCCACATAATTATCACAATTACTCTTCACGGCATCGTACAAACCGTCTGTTTGGCTAACCAAAATGGAAACAGAAATCAATGTGCTGTGGATCACAGCAACAAATGCCCTGCATCCTCATCCCTCAAAGAATCCACATGAAAGATTTTGATATGTATCTATTTCATTATCACACGGAGTCCCATTGGAAACATAAGTGTAATTTACGTGTGCGGGAGTAAATCCATTGCACGATGTTCCTCAATAGCTACAGCCATGAACATTGGCGATCAAAGGCAATTTCTGAATGTTTATTGAAAGGTTTTAAAGTAATAACAATGACAGGAGGTTCTGATGTTCAACAGCATAAACCCCATGGTGCATGTAGTTTAAAGGAATTTCAAAGGACCGATTATTAATGAAAGATTATAGTAAGATATACAACATGCTTTCAAACTGACACAGGAAAGGCATCACAAAGCGTGCATCACCCACACTGCCTTCCGACTCCATGTTTACATAAAACAATTAGTAACCTTCATTGAATGATTTTACGTAGATTTATAGGCAAGGAAGTGAAATGATTTGTTTCTTTTAGATCACATTCAGTATCATTTATAAATGTTTGCTTAAAATAAGTATTGCCAGTATACATTTATTTCATGATAGTGAGGGAGATATGAAGATTTATTCACCCAAGAAAAATCATACGTTGCCCTCGGGGAATATGATTTTTCTTGGGTGAATAAATCTTCATATCTCCCGAACATTCATGCCATAAATTGTTTATTATACCGAAACAAAGCAAGACTACAAAAGGGAATTTGAAATTGAAGTCCGCTCATCTATACATTGTATGTAGCTGAGATCGCCCTAACGGTAACACCACGCCGTCAACGTATTACGGTAGAAGGTACAAACAACGAAATACAGTGATATGATAACCAGTTTTTGTATGTCCATTCTCTTTGAATGCTACATGTAATTTACTTGCTTGTTTTTGTATTAACCAAAACCAGGTGATTAAATTGTGTATCAGAGACGAACTATGAAAGTAGAATTACTTTTTGTGACGTCACAATACACTTCCTCTACCTTGACGTTAAATTAATGGAAAATGCACGAGGCTGCCCAAGGGGTAAATATTTATAGGTTATAGACTTTGTATGGGAAAATATGACGACCGAGTTTTTTGGCGCGTAGACGGACCGAGCTTGCGAGGTCCGTCCGCGACAAAAATCGAGGTCGTCATATTTCCCATACAAAGTCTATAACCTTTTTATTATATACTTTCAATTTCAATTAGAAACTAACAATAATTTTATTTTTAACAATAACTTTATCGGTTTAACTGAGTAAAAGATGAAAAACACGAAAAATTTGAAAATTAACGGCGTAGAAATTTGATTGTGACGTAATGTTTGCGGGCCGGAATGTTTCCGGGCATATATCGTGTGATATATGCCCGCAAACTTTTATAGAAAAAAGAAGAGATGAAATTGAAAGTATACAATAAGATGGGGAAATATGATGTTTGAGAGGGAGATATGAAGTTTTATCATCCCTGGCACGTGACTGTCTAGACTAATCAGATTACGCGTTGCATAGAATTCTCAAACAGAGATATAATATCATTTATAAACGCTTGTTTTCGATGAGCAGCCAGTATAATTTATAGATGTTTGTTTTAAATGATTCATTGTATATTGTTTAACGTTACTGTCGAGAATCTTTCTCTCATATGGAGACGTCAACATTGCTGGTGAAGGGCTGCAAAATTTAGGTCTATGTTCGGTGCTTACGGTCTTAGAGCGGGGAGGGGTCTTTATCGTGCCACACCTGCTGTGTCACGGGGCCTCGGTTTTTGCGCTCTCATCCGAAAGACTACTCCCGTTTAGCCACCTCTTGTAATCAATTGTTTAACGTCCCTCTCGAGAATTTTTCACTCACATGGAGACATCACTAAGACCTGTGAATGACTTCAAATTTAGGTCTATGCTCGGTGCTCAGGACCATTGAGCACTGAGGGTTCTTTAGCGTGCCACACCTACTGTGACACAGGACATCCGTTTTAGTGACATGGAAGGTGAAGATAACGAACAGTGATCAATCTCATAACTCCTATAAGCAATACGAAACAGATTGTTAGGCAAACGCGGACCGCTGAACATACCGGAGGTGGAATCAGGTGCCTAAGAGGAGTAAGCATCCCCTGTCAACCCGTCACACCCGCCGTGAGCCCTATATCCCGATCAGGTAAACGGAGTTATCCGTAATCAAAATCAGTGTGCTAAGAACGGCCTAACAATCGGTATGAAACATGTCAGACAACATTTGATCCAATTATAGGTTGTATCGACGAACTAGATCGTTATAACGACAATAGAATTTGCTAAATGCTGACTTCAATGGAGACTGTTGAAACCCCTGTATAATTGGCTTGATTGTTAGAAGCTTGCCTTGGTTTAAAATCTGACCATACGCAGAACAAGCTCTTGCGTATCGAATCAGTTGAGAGATATAAACACCATATGTAGATGATGATGGAATATTGCTACATAAATATGGGAAGTTAACGATGGAAAAGCTAAAATCATCCCATTTGTCATACAATATTGGGTTGTCAGTTTACCATTAATGTCTACTTTCAATAAAATATCTAAACATGAAGCAGAAGTGGACATCTACGAGGAAATAAAGGTATCATTGTCAAAGAAAATTTATATACAAAATATGCAAGATCTATTTAAAATAGTTCAGAAAATATTGAATAACTAAGATTTTTTTTCAAAGTAGGTTCAACTCCCAGGTTAAGGTCAAACTTCAGAAACCAAGGTCTTGCCAAAAGATGATAGCCCCACCTAAATAGCCCTGGATATATTCAATAGGATATGTTTTCCTTAAATGTCAAACTCCGAGTTAAAGGTCACAAGGTCAAAATATGAAATTAACAACTCAACTGTATGACAAACGGGATGATTTCAGCTTCTCCATCGTCAACTTCCCACATTTATGTAGCAATATTCCATTATCACCTGCATATGGTGTTTATATATCTCAACTGATTCGATATGCAAAAACCTTGTTCTGGGTATAGTCAGTTTTTTAAATCGAGGTAAGCTACTGACAAACAAGTTGATGGTACAGGGATTTCAACAGTCTCGATTGAAGTCAGCATTTCGCAAATTCTATGGTCGTTATAACGATCTAGTTCGTCAATACAACCTCGCATTGGGTCAAATGTTGTCTGACGTTTCATACCGATTGTTAAGCCGTTCTTGGCACACTGATTTTGACTGCGGATAACTCCGTTTACCTGATCAGGATATGGGGCTCACGGCGGGTGTGACCGGTCAACAGGGGATGCTTACTCCTCCTAGGCACCTGATCCCGCCTCTGGTGTGTCCAGGGGTCCGTGTTTGCCCAACTATCTATTTTGTATTGCTTGTGGGAGTTATGAGATTGATCACTGTTCGTTATCTTCACCTTGCATTAAACTGTCTTGCCATAAGAAATATACATACACAATATGAAAGCCCTAGCTTAAATAGTTCAAGATATATATTTATTGATTTTCTTATATATCAGTTTATATTTATTCAAAAACTTTTACGTGAGAAGAAAAAATCTCTCGCAGTGACCTTCAATTCGACTTTTAGATATATCGATGACGTTTTGTCTATTAACAATGATATCTTTCATTCATATGTCGATTTGATATATTCCTGTGAGCTCGAAATAAAGGACACCACAGAGTCGTCCACTTCTGCTTCATACTTAGATATTTTATTGAAAGTAGACATTAACGGCAAACTAACAACTCAACTGTATGACAAACGGGATGATTTCAGCTTCTCCATCGTCAACTTCCCACATTTATGTAGCAATATTCCATTATCACCTGCATATGGTGTTTATATATCTCAACTGATTCGATATGCAAGAGCTTGTTCTGGGTATCGTCAGTTTTTATATCGAGGTACGCTACTGACAAACAAGTTGATGGTACAGGGATTTCAACAGTCTCGATTGAAGTCAGCATTTCGCAAATTCTATGGTCGTTATAACGATCTAGTTCGTCAATACAACCTCGCATTGGGTCAAATGCTGTCTGACGTGTTCATACCGATTGTTAAGCCGTTCTTGGCACACTGATTTTGACTGCGGATAACTCCGTTTACCTGATCAGGATATGGGGTTCACGGCGGGTGTGACCGGTCAACAGGGGATGCTGGGCCCATATTTACTAAAGTTCGTAGACGTAAACGTAGCGTAAATCTAGACGTAGCGTACGTTTACGTGTGGGACGGTATTTACTAACAGTCGTAGACGTAGATTTACGTCAGAAATAAGCGTAACTCTACGTGTGCTATAGTAGTACACGTAAGCTGATCGTAACTTTAAGAATAAACAAAGCAAAAGGCGACTTGTCATTTTTATCGATAATTTCTTGCGTAAAGACCTTACAAACCCTCTAAATGCATCTAAGCTGGTTAGTAATACACAAATTAATTGCATTTATTCAGATTATCGTTTTCTTTGAGATCATCTGCAATTGTGTGACAATTCTCAAAATTTTGAGCCCGATCTAATTTACCTTGTGGCGGATCTCAGTCTGATTTAAAATCAAAACTCTCACTTCGCTCGATATACGGACAGTCGCTGTCCGTATATCGAGCAAAGTGCGAAATTTGATTTTAATCAGACTGGGTGGATCTAACCTTGCCTTTAGAAATAATTGGGAAGCTTTTTTTTTTAGTAATGCAGGTTATTTAAAAAAAAAAAAGAATATTTGCCATTTATCTTATTATATTGGGTAGGTCTAGCATTTTTCAGGGAAATACATTTTTTTAATTTTCCAAACATGGTGGAATTAATGTATATATATGCAATCAAACATGCAATGTTTTAGATTTGAAAAGAAGGGAGTCACTGAGCTGTGTGTACAAGAATACATGGTGATCGACAGCTATAGAAAAACTATTTCTACTTATAGATATGTGATCTTTACTTTGTGGTTATAAGCAAATATTGGTAGTCCAAATAACTATTTGTTACATTGTAACTTACACAACAGGGAAATGAGCCTCTAAATAAATATTTCTTAAAAAAAAAATATGCATTTCATTCCAAGAATACAATTTTGTGTAATTTGTTTCAGAGAGCAATTGTGATGTCTACTAGTGTAGTCATGTGTAGACTTTCAATCTTTCAGAGTGCCATTTCCTCTAACTATAATCCTACAGGAGTCAAACCTTCATTGATAATGCATATATATGAATCTTTCTACCATTCATGATTTGTATGTAATTGACCTTTATTATATGTGATCAGCTAGGTAAAAGTCTTTGCAGTGTATATTACCAAACTCCAAGGATGATGCCTTCAACATACATATTATTTTGTTGAAGCCCATCCCCCCCCCTTACAAAAATCTCACTGATAAAAGTTCATTCTGAAGGCTTCTCACATTAAACCGACATATGTACTAATGCTCCTCTTTACAAATTTTAACCCACCAGACAACTTTGTTGACAAATATTTAAGATTTATTTATTATGTCATCTTTTTAATATCAAGATGTTAAAATCATTCTAGAAATGGAAGTAATACATGTACATGTCAATATCAATAACAACATGAAAATTCATCTAAACATTTATCTATTAACAAATATAATTACCTGTACATAATTGTATGCATAACAATGCATGTACATGTACTTAATTTCTTAAACATGTATTGTAACAAATTCTATTTTGCTGAATATCAAACTTTTTTTTATTTTACTGTCAATTTTTAAATGTCCATGATATAAATGAATAAATAAATATATAAGATGACATCAATGTAGCAGATGGACCATCAGCATGGATTGATCAGTGGGTAGAGTACCAGACTACGGGTCATGGGTTAGATTCTCAATCCTGCCATATATTTTTGAATCATTCCTCTGCTCGTCCTTTTACACAATCATGGCAATGGAAGATGAACATTTCTCGGTTTCGCAAAAGATTTTTCAGGCCATTACAGCAATGTACCCATAGACCTAGAAAAATAATAGTATTACATTGATTTAAATAAACAACTGTCATTACACTGCAATCAAATTTCATAAGGCTTGAAAAATACATGCAACATAATTGTTAGTTAAATAAACTGTAAAATTGTGATAATACTGATTTTATTTACAGTATTTTTTCATTAACCATTCCCCTTGTAATGAAATTGGCTTCTTTCCAAACCAGAAAAAAACAACAACTTTTTAACCAAGAATGGTAAGTTTCAGTTAAGGTCATTCACGTTTATAAATAAAAAAAATTATTTTTTGTGACATTTCAGGTACAATTCACTTGCATTCTATTTTCTTTCTACAAAATTCTCAGGTTTAATTAGTCTAGAGTTAACATATTTTGATAGTTCCTGGTTGTGGCAAGTAAAAATGTAAGATCAGCTGATATGTACTGAAGTAAGGTATATGAATGGGATTTTACTGTAGCAAAGAAGGTGAGAAAAATCTTTAGCACAATTGAGTATTGAACCTGGTACCTTTGCACTGAGCTACTCAGGCTGACATATAATACATGATAGTAAAACATTATAAATTTAAAGGGGCATATTTGCTGTGAAAGTGATGACAACCATTTTTATCTCTCAAAATCGCCCAATGGCAAAGGAATATGTATTACTGACTAATAAAAATATTTCTTTAGTAAAATAAAAAAAAACAACAACAAACAACAGAAACCTAACAAGAGGCCCACAGGCCTTATCGGTCACCTGAATACTAGTGGAAAAGTATCATTACTTCCATGGACTATGAAATCTAGAAAAAATTTCCTGTTCTAAATATCTAAGCTAATTATATTCTAATGTTCAGCAACAGTATAAACTAAGATGTGGTTCTTAAAACTTCACATCCCTCAAAGTGCATACACTGATGAAAGGCTTTAAATAGGTGTATTCACATGAAAACATCAAAAGATATGACTAATTTGGATTCATCTTAAAGTCATAACCCTGGGTTGTGAAATTCACCATTTTTTGTTCATCCTTTTCTGCATTTATATTTTATACAGTATCAGCAAACTTACACATAAATACTATATACTAAGTTTGGCCCCACCCTGGGGTCAAAACCCTTACTCTGGGGGAAATCAAAGAAGTAGGTACAGTTTCTAAAGTCATTTGGCCCAAAATATCGATGATTTCACTTGGAGCTCAAACCCTGGCATTCAAATAAGGAATGGATTAGCAAACCCAAAATCCGCTCACTTTGGTCAGCAAAATGATTTATGTCATATGACGAGAGCTAGAAGTTGGCATAAAATTGCAAAAATGCCATTTTCAATGAAAATATCCACAAATTCAGGTGGTTTTCTTTTCAGAAAACATACAGCGCATGCGTCGAGCAAATTCATATTCAAGTATGTTTTTCATCTTAAAATAATACACAATATATATCATTTTTATTTTGCTCGACAAATGCGCACATCTTTTCCTGAGCAATAATCTGTATGACATTTGACAGTTTTCAGGCTTATTTTGAAAAAAAGGCGGGAAATGTCTTATTCATGATGTCATAATGCTATCCAATTAGAAATACCATTCTGAATTTGTTGACATAGTATACCTGGCATATATTTTACTTTCTTAAAACGCTTATTAAGGTTAATTCCAGACATATTTTATAGAGAGAAAATTTTTGGGCCTTTTTATATATACAATCGTACCTTGTTCTTTACAATTTTGGTAAAAGACTACCTGCTCTATCCATTTAGTTTCAATTTAGTATCAATAGCATTTAAAGAAGATGTAATTTAAGTGTTTTATACACATAAACACTATATAACAAGATTTGCCCCGCCCTGGGGTCAGAACCCCTACCCCGGGGATCATGAAATTTACAATTTTGGTAGAGGCCTGCCTGCTCTACATCACTATGCATTTAGTTTTTCTTATATATGTGTTTCTTGATAAGAAGATATTCAGGCTTTGACATTTACTTTTTTCAGCACTAGACCAGTCGGGCTACTTCAAATGATTTTTACTAGACCTGACTTTATATCCACTAGCCCTGACCAACTTTCCAGGACCCCCTCCCCCCCTGATAGTTTCTCCATATTTAAATACTTCATTTAAATGACAAACGTTAAGTTTGAACCAAAACGTATTTAATTGTCTCAAAAATATCTTAATTAAGTCTCGTCATTCCATTTGATTTTCAAACACGTTTTCTGTTTCTTTAAATTCTACCCGACACGGACATGCTTTAGTCTATTTAGCATAAAATGGCCTCAACCGGCTTTTTATTTAATTTATATTTCATAATCCCTGCTTTGTTTTTTCCTAACCTTTTCTTTTTCTCCTGTGACGTCTTTCCTTGTGGACGAGAAGTCGTATTTAAATATAGAGACATTCCCGCACATATGTCAACACTGATAAATAGCTGTTTACGACGTAATTTATTGACTTGATAAACACTTTATTATAGTAAATTCAAATAAACCGTTTAAAATTAGCATCTAGTATAGATGTCGTAAAACATCACTTCCGACCGCGACTTATTTATTAGAACTAAAAATAAAGATTATCCCATCACACGGTTCAAGATTGCTTGCAAACTCTTTACAATTATTTTCTTTTAGTTAAGAATAAAATATCTTACGGTTTAAAGTAAAGTTTCTTGTTTATTTTTTAACACGACCAGTCGGACTAGTAAATCAACATTTTACCCGACCGGACCTATCATTTAGTAGACTCGGTCGGTCGGACGTGCCTTAGTGTCAAACCCTGATATTTGAAAATTGGTCCCCCTTGTCCCAATGATGCTTCATACCAAATTTGAAAAGAATTGGACTGGTAGTTATTAAGAAGTTAAAAATGTTCAATTGTTAACGCACGACAAATGAAAACTAATTGCAATAGGTTACTGAGTAAACTCAGGTGACCTAATAAAAGTACATTTGATAACCGGTTTTAGTGTAAAGAAATATATAAAGAAGAATTATTGTCTTGCAAGATAATAATTATTTAATCACCAAAATTACACATATTCATTTGCTTGCTTTGAGATTAAAAGGTGTTTCAAATAACTGAATACATGTGTTATTACTGATCAGAAATATATAATATAGAGCAATTTTTATTGAGTGTTGATTTCAAATTTTGGTGACAAAATTACAGCTATTATTTTGGAAATCATGCAAGAATTTTTAATATCGAGGAGATAAAAATAATTTCAAAGAAACATAGTTGATGTCCTTAGATTGGTTAAATTTCTATTTGCCAAAAAGGTGAAGATATGCTTAGACAGACAGGTACAAAACATGCAAAATGGACAAACTTTGATCATAAAAACTCATAAATTTATTTTCTTAAATCTTTGCCTAAGGATTTAATCATCAATGCATTACAAAAATCATTACATCATGTACCATGTACCATAATTTGTTTTGGATTTTTTGAAACTTTGTAAGTACAGAAATGATTAAATGTGTACAAACAGTGGATATACTTACATCATATATATGTACTGTACATCTTGTATCCCAGTCCTAACCCTGAGGCATCACGAAAAATCTTTCAGGAGAGGACATGAAGAGAAATGCATCTAAATCAAGGAATGCTGCTGTCTGTTGGCAATTTATTTCTTGACCACCTTTATGACCCTTTGAAAAATAACAGAGGTTAGCTAACTTGGATATCTAGTGCATGTTACATGTATATCACACCTAATATCTCCAATTAATATATAGTCAATGTTATTCTACATTAAATAAATTAACACTGACTTCACACAGTTGTACAACTGTATCTGAATGCGATTTTGTTTCACAATATTTTCTGAAAGTTTTGCATATGGATGTGCACGTCAAGCAATAATTGAAATGATGCTAAAAGAGACTGTAACTGTTCTCATCTGGTACCGAGTCAATTCACCCTATCTACCTGTTCGCCCAGAGTATATATTGTTAAAGCAATAATAATTTTCATATTTTATAACCAATCATGCAATAGAGGGGCACGTACAAATCACACATTTTACAATTAGTGCCTGTATATATAATGTATTACTATATTTTAGATTCATTTTTCACCAATATTCTTGTTTTTCTTTTTGCGAAATGATGTGAAAGCATGTGTGTACTTGTGTACAGTTAGCTATGATACTGCTTTGATGTTGTCCCAGTCATGAAATAAAAAAAAATGGAATAAATAATTTTGAATTTCAATTGTGGTGTTGTCAAAAGTTTGAAGTTACCATGTACACAAATGAGCTTGTGTCTTAATGTGTTAATAGTGGGCACATATAAAATTGTAAATAACTAACACATATGTATATGTGCTCACTATTTAGAAATTAAGATCCAGGCATTATAGCAGCTACATAGGTTGAGAACAAAATGAATAAGGGACTGTGATTTTGCGATGTGTGTCATGTACTGAATCCCCTTGAAGTCAATTTAAAATTATTTAGGGCACAGGGGCGCAGTTGTCAGAAATTTAAGTTTTGTATTATTTGTTCCCAAATGATAAATTGAAGTTTTGCATGATTTGTGTCTGAATAATAAATTATATAAATAAAATCCACCATCAAAATCCGCTTTTTTCGAGGTTTTAAAAAAGGTGTATCATGTTTACATAAATTAGATTTCTTACAACCGAGCCCCTGTGATTTAGGGGCCCAGTGACGAGTAGTCAGTGGTAAAACATTTAAGGTTATTACTACACAAACAACTTAACTTACTTGTCAGTCCATGCCGACTTCTTTTTGAACACCTACAGCATCGCAGATCCATGCACAAGTCAAATGCGTTAAATTTGATGAACCTTCCATTTGGATTTGTAAACAACACTGAATAACGGTACAGTTGATCGACATGCCGTTGGCAGGCATACGTATACGTTGAAATTCGTTGCTTTCTCACAAAGTTCTGTGTTCTTTTTCGTCATAATGCGGCGGTAGCGCAGGGAATTCAAAGTAAATGAGCAAATTCACACTTTTTACGCTTCGAAGTGAAAATAGCCACTGCGCACGCGTAAGTGCAATCGTACATCGTAAGTTACGTTTGCGGCTACGAACGGTTTTGTGAATACCATTTTATGAGTACGTAACTCTAATCTTAAGTCAGACGTAAATCCTACGTTTACGTTTACGTCTACGAACTTTAGTAAATATGGGTCCTGGTGTGTCCAGGGGTCCGTGCAAGTGTGACGGGTCGACAGGGGATGCTTACTCCTCCTAGGCACCTGATCACACCCCCTGGTGTGTCCAGGGGTCCGTGTTTGCCGAACTATTTATTTTGCATTTCTTATACGAGTTATGAGATTGATCACTGTTCGTTACCTTCACGGTCTAGAGGTTAGAGCGTTCGCCCCGCATGCGGGAGCCCGAGGTTCGAATCCCGGCCGCGACAGACCCAAGTCGTTAAAACAGGTAGTGACAGTTTCATCGTTCTTTAACGTGCCGGTGCGCACCTACTGTGACACGGGTCATCCGAGGACCCGTGACATTCACACCTGATGCAGAGCGTTTGGCGATGGAACTGTCACTACCTGTCTTAACGACTAAGTTTGTCGCGGCCGGGATTTGTAACCCGGCCTACCGCATGCGGGGCGAACGCTCTAACCTCTCGGCCACCACGGCGGTCAGGGAGGGGGGTGGGGGTGAAAACGATATTACATGGTCGCGTCAAGCCTAATATTGATAGATTTAATATTGTTTAACGTCCCTCTCAAGAATTTTTTACTCATATGGCAAACCTAAGGCGTTAGAATAGGTAGTGATTGCTCCTTCGCCAAACCCTCGGCATTTATAGGTGAGAATCACGGGTCCTTCAGGTATGACCTTAAAAACGGAGTTCCCATGCCGCGGCATGCGTTGACACGATAAAAAGCCCACACTACTACGGCGCTGAGCGCTAAACATAGGCCGGGTCAACATTTGTCGTACATCACCTACAGATGGTGACCGCTCAATATGATTGAAAAATCCAGGAAGGGATGTAAAAGCAACCGATCGATCATGTGGAGACGTCACTATTGACGGTGAAGGGCTGCAAAATGTACGCATATGCTCGGCGCTTACGGCCTTTGAGCAAGGATGGATCTTTATCATGCCACATTTATTGTGACACGGTCCTATCGAAAGGATCGCCCTGTTTAGTCGCCTCCTACGACAAGCAAGGGGTATTGCAGAGGACCTATTCTAACCCTGATATACACAGAGTGTGGCATTTCTAAAGGACAAGCACATGTCAAATGTTTATATCGATAATGTATAGAGTGTACTAGGGAGTAATCGATTTTCAGGGGGGGGGGGGCAATTTTCATGAGTCATTACCACAAATATTGTTGATTCTACTGTGTATATTGATATACAGGTATACAATTACACATCACGTATTGGTTGTATTTACATTTAAACCTAGATATTCAACACGACAGAGGGAAACTTTCCAGTGGCGTAGCCTGAGTTAATTAATTTGTACGGCGAGGGGTCTAATAAGGAAAAACATGACGTAACGACAACGGTTTAGACCCGGAAAGGTGTAACACTAACAAGATATCAGTACCAATAGGGAGACTAATGTACCGCAGATACTGCAGACAATTATTTTTCACCTAGGTTGGTTTTTTTATGTGTACGCCCGGGCGTTTTGACGTAAACGTAGCTACACGCCTGTAAACAAGGACGTAGCTTTTTTTTTCAAAATGAGAGGGAGGGCTATGAAAAAATATATTTCGACAAGCCTACCCCTCGACTTTTTGGCCTAGTATAGAGCTACCGTCCAAAAGTATATGTGTGGGTGGGTAGGGGTTGCTTTGTTCCTTGGGAAGCCAGAATCATAAGATGTGAGGTATAAAGAACATTTAAGCTTCCAGGGCTGAAGACATTATTTAGATATGTCAGGATAACTTGGGGTCGTCTGCTTACAATGAGTGCGCTGTGGTACACTTATGAGATACAGTACAGCTTAAAAACACTCTCTTTATGGCAATTTTCTGGGTCCCTTCATGCATTTTTCAGCTCGTCATTCGCAGTTAATAAATTACATGTACATTTGAATATTGATAAAGTTAACTTAATGAAATATTAGAACGAGTAGTGCATTGTGAAAGTGTCGAACAAATGTAGAAAGAATAAGAGTTGCTAAAGAGTTTACAATACTCTTGTAATAAACATAATTGTCGGTTTTTGGTGTTTTACTAAAGCAGTCTGTATATTCATTTCGGTCCAATTTCTGTAGTTGGAGTTGATCCCTTTAAATTGTAAAAGTCAGCCATCGATTGTAAAAGTTAGCCTCTTCGTAAAACTCCACTAGTTATCATGGATGGTTTCTTTTAATTAAGCAGGTATATTTCTCACTGCAAGTTTACAACATCCAAGTCTTGAAGGGAAGCTGTAAGAACAAAAACAATACCATTATAGTATTTGGTGTGCATATAAATTTAGATAACACTGAAATGAGAATGAAGAAAATACAGAAAAACCACTTGACACTAAACTTAACAACAGTTGTAACTTCCTGGTTTGATGTACTAGTATCTGGTATTGACAATACTTGTATCGTACACTGTACCTTTTTAAATGTTAAGGACTTGGTGCTGTATACTCGTGATCATGTAGATGCACTTCATTGTTGTCTGGTACAGATATATTGGTAGCAGTATCAACGTCGGTTCCTACATGTACATTTGAAGCAGATGCTTCTGCTTCAGCAGGTTTCGTAACTTTGCGTCTATGAAAAAAAAGTAATATACCATAAGTTGCTGATTTTATTGAATTCTTACCACGTGACACTTTTACACAATTATACAATAAAGATATACAAGTTTTCTTAAAACACCATACAAAATTTAATCATGCAGGAACCTATATACAGGCAAGTAGTATCAAGGGTGTCCTGTCAACCCTTTCCCTAGCAAGGTTATTATGCCCCCGAGATCGAAAATATTAGAGCTTTCATATTGTACATGAGCAATTTCTTTTGACAAGATCTTTCTACTGGTACCAAGATATTTGAACTTGTGACTTTGGCGATCTTCGGAATTGGCCATTATCGGGGGCATTTGTGTTTCACAAACACATCTTGTTTTTCTTCTATATTGATACAATAAATTACTGTTCCTTCCCCTTTTCTTGCAGAAGGGAATTATTACCTTGCATGTAGTAACAGATGTTATTAAATGTTGAAATCGATAACGGAGTACAACTACCCCAACCCCCCCCCCCCCCCCCCCCCTTTAGGAAATTGTGGTAAATTCTTTTCATTATTTTATTTTTATCAGTTCGTCTGTCAAAACATTTTGTAGGCCTAATCCCCCTCTGAAATAATGAAATAACTATACAACGCGTCCAGTATATTCTGTCAATTTATACACACGTGTGATGATTTGTCATTATGATTATTCATGGAATTATAATGATATTACGTACCTATATCTTTGTATCCACCGCTTCCTTACTGTAGCATCGACTAGGAACCTAAATAAACTACATGGCAGGATTTTCCCAGTCTCGTGTGTGCAGCTGATAGCAAAACAATACACCAAATTACATATTAGCGCTGACTCTCTGTTATGACTGAATATGTTCCGAACATTGTTGTGCCTGGAAGTAGTAAAAACTGTGTCAGAGTTAGAGTTAGACCCCTTTCTATATTTATGGTATCACAGAGTTCGGGCCCAAAACGGGCTTAGCCCCTCTGGGCTATAGGCGAAAATTTTGCAGCCCTTCATCGGCAATGGTGAGGTCTCCATATGAGTGAAAGGCGAAGATAACGATTCTCATTCTCATAACTCCTATAAGGAATACAAAATAGTTGGGCAAACACGGACCCCTGGACACACCAGGGGTGGGATCAGGTGATTAGGAGGAGTAAGCATCCCCTGTCGACCGGTCACACCCGCCGTGAGCCCTATATCCTGATGTGGTAAACGGAGTTATCCGTCGTCAAAATCAGTGTGCCAAGAATGGCTTAACACTCGGTATGATATACGTCAGACAAATATGCTAGAGAGGGACGTGAACCAATTTATCAATCTTCTTGCGTTTTAGTGATTATCTCCCATTTGAAGGGGACATGACCCTTCATTTGAACAATCTTGCATCCCCTTTACCCAAGGACGATTTGTATCAAGTTCGGGTGTTGCTAAAACGCGGAATGGAATATAAGAATTAGAATGATTAATGTAAATAAAATAACGCCAAAAATCGATGGGAAATGATTCATTTTGATTGAAAACAACAATTTCGATATTGTTTACAAGCAACTATTAAAATTTTGCATCATAAATTGATTAAGCGAATTAAGTTAAACGTTTGTATAAAAAAAATTAAAAGCGTTTTACAAGAATTTTGAAATTTCGGCATTGACAGAAGTGTTAGCGAGAAGTGACACCTGTGGGTAGAGAATGAAAAGAACACACGTGGTTTAACCCCCCCCCCCCCCCTCCCCCCGTCGCAAAACATAATTAACGCACATATACATGTATTTGCACATAATACCGTGTATGTGTCTGTACAGGGAGTGTGATATGCTAAAAAGAACGAGATAAATTGTGATCTTATTAAGTCAACAAGTTAAACATCTTGTGTTTGATTTATTATTATCAACAATTAGTGACCACAGCACTCCAATCCTAAATAGGGAGGGCGTCTGGCAGTTGATTTCTAAAGATTAATAATGAGATGACTTCTAATTCCATCCAAGCATAAATTCTGTTAGCCTTTTAGTTATTTCATATATTATGAAATAAATCTGTTAAAATTCCTCTTACTATGGGTCGTAAACTTCACCCTAGTTTACATTGGTTCTGTTTAAATCTGTCTTTTTTTGTTGTATCTCTTCAGTTTCAACACTTTCCTGCAGGATATCGGTAAATATACGAACTTTCACACAGATTCATGCCAAGTGAGGCAAACCTTTTTTCCACATCGAACTCGTTCGCTTTGAAATTTGACGTGATACGACATTTATATAAATGTATATTGTAACAGGTGTAGAACTAAATTCAAGTTCAGTTATCTTAAACATATCTAGTTCGATTAAAAGCACGTTTGATTTAGAAAGGCGATGTTTGGGGGAAATTGTTCAAAAAATGATTTTATCTTTTACAATGTTGTTTTCGGGGGGGGGGGGGGGGGGGTTAACTTTTATTCAATGGATAGGCACATAAAATCAGCCAGAATAAGTAATAGACTTTGAAAGGGGTTCAATTATAATTCAAGTCTTTTTCAATGTGTTTATCTTATTTTACAACATACTGTCACAATCGGGCCGGGGGGGGGGGGGGGGTGTGTGTGTCAAAGCCAGGAAAAAGGATGGTAAAACAGGCAATTGCTTAATATTTATGTTCCCCAAACAAAGTTTGGGAACATATTGTTTTTACTCTGTTTCTTATTATGTTCCCCAAACAAAGTTTGGGAACATATTGTTTTTACTCTGTTTCTTATTAAGGTCTTCCGTCTCCTGCGGAAGACCTTACTATTATTGTTCGCGTTCTTCTTCTTCATTAAGGTCTTCCGTCTCCTGCGGAAGACCTTACTATTATTGTTCGCGTTCTTCTTCTTCATTATTATTATTATTATTATTTTCCTTGGTAGTACACGCGTTTTTCTCAGCCATTTCTCGATCGATTTTCACGAAATTTTCAGGAAAGATGTCTTTTGGTGACGAGACTTTGCTTGCAAAATTTCGTGCTTGACGTCACTTCCGGTCAGGAGTTATCTCTCTTTTAGTGACTTTTTGAAGGGCCTTGTTGTCCACACATCTCCTCCGTTAGTTTTGAAGCTAGAGTCTTGAAATTTCTACACAAGATAGAGTAAACATTTTAGAAGATTTGTGGGGGATTCGATTTTACCGGAGGCGATTTGCCTAAACGCTCGCCTGGACCTGAAAAAATGGATGCCAAAATTTTTCGCCGATTTCGGCGATTTTTGACCTTTCATCTCCAAAATCTTTTTTCTTGCAAATATTTTGTTAAGACATGTAGAACAAAAGTTGTGCACATTTACGAGATCTTTTCGAAAATATCAAGATTTAGGGGCTAGCCCCTTAAATTAGGGATCTAGAAGGGCTCAAAGTCTAAATCAAATATCTCAAAAATCGTTAATATTTTGGTATAAGTCAAAGAACAAAAAATGTTCATCTCAACAATCCAAATCTATTCATATAAAAATTTAGGTCATATGTTACGTAATAAGGGATTTTAAGGGCCAAAACCATAAATATTTTACCCCTTGTATCTCGAAAACGACAAATATTTTGAAAAGCAATAAAGAACAAAAGTTGTTCAGAATGATGATCTGAACAATATGCATATTTCGTTTTTACCCTATGTGGCCCCGTTAGGGAGCTACAGTTTGGCCCCTAAAATTACTTCTAGAAATAACTCGAGAACGGTAAAGAATTTCTAAATACTTGTTGAACAAAAAATGTTTGAAATGTCATGACCTTTCTTACGATATCAAGCAAAAGGGGCTGACCCTTTAAATTAGGGGCCCAGAAGGGTCCAAAGGTTTATGAGAATATCTCAGAAACTATTAATATTTTGTAATAAGTCATTGAAGCGGAAATGTTCATCTAAACGAGCTTGTTCTTATCAAATCAAAAAGTAGGTCATATGTTACGTAATAAGGGATTTTAAGGGCCAAAATCAGAAATAATTGACGCCTCATATCTTGAAAACGACAAATATTTTGAAAAGCATTATTGAACAAAAGTTGTTCAGAATGATAATCTAAACAATATGTACATTTCGTTTTTTCCCTATGTGGCCCCGTTAGGGAGCTACAGTTTGGCCCCTAAATATTTCTTGTAGAGATAACTCGAGAACGGTAAAGAATTTCTAAATACTTGTTGAGCAAAAAATGTTTAAAATGACAAGGCCTTTCTTACGATATCAAGCAAAACGGGCTGGCCCTTTAAATTAGGGGTTCAGAAGGGTCCAAATGTTTTTGAGAATATCTCAGAAACTATTAATATTTTATAATAAGTTGTAGAAGCGGAAATGTTCATCTCAACGAGCTTGATCTTATCAAATCAAAAAGTAGGTCATATGTTACGTAATTAGAGATTTTAAGGGCCAAAATCGTAAATATTTGACGCCTCATATCTTTAAAACGACATATTTTTTGAAAAGCATTATTGGACAAAAGTTGTTCAATGTGTCATAACCTATCGATCAATATCAAAAAATGGGTCTGTGGGCCTCATGGCTCGCCTGTAGAGTCGATTTTTGTCGATATCAGTCGATTTCAAAAACTTGTAACTGGTAAATATTTTGTAAGGACATATTGAACAAAAGTTGTTCAGTTTATCGAGATCTATCGATTGATATCAAGAAATAGGCCTATGGTCCTAATGACTCGCCTGTAGAGTCGATTTTTTGTCGATATCGGTCGATCTCAATAACTTTTTACAGGTAAATATTTTGTAAAGACATATAGAACTAAAGTTGTTGAGTCGATAGAGGGCTAACAAATGACATCAAGAAATAGGCCCACGGGCCTTATGGCTCGCCTCGAGAGTCGAATTTCAAACGAATTTCACCGCAACTTTGCTTCAGAAGCTTATGATATGAAAAATTGATTATATCTAAAGTGTCTTAAAGTCGGAAACTAAATTGGGACTCATTTGTCTTTTTTTTTTTTTTTAACTCCGAGTGCATCAACAAATCGGACGGAAGACCTACTCGTTGCTCGCAACGAGATCGTGTCTAGTTATTAGGGTCTTCCGTCTTCAGCGGAAGACCCTTCTATTATTCTATTGTTGATTTTTCACTTTTCTTTTTATTATTATTCTTTTTTTTTCTCCTTACCGATTTTGTGCAGAAGATTTCTCGGAGATGGCTGGATCGATTTACTTCAAAATTTCAGGGTTGATGCGTTGCCATTTGAAGTTTGTACCGCCGTTTCAATTTTTGAAAAATCACTTCCGGTTAGAAGTTATCCCCCTTTTATCGATTTTCAGATGACCATTTTGTCCAGACAAAAACTCAAAAACGACATAAGTTAGAGTGCTGAAATTTTCAGTGATGTTAGACGACATGTTGTAGTTGTGCACCTGGGTTTTAAAAATTTCCGGAAGTGCCTAGTATGGAAGCTCGGTAGGGGTCGAAAATGGAGTTTAGAAAAGTGCCCAATTTTTTTCCACGTTTTAAATCATAACTTTTTACTCGTAAATATTTTGTTTAGACATATATAACAAAAGTTGTACAGTTTATTGAGATCTTTCGTGCCATATCAAGAAATGGGCCCATGGGCCTCATGGCTCGCCTGAACCATTGAAGTTCTGTTACAATGATTAACTTTTTTCTCACGAAACTTTTGATAAGACATGTAGAATAAAAGTTGTTCAGGTTTGCATGATCTATTTAATGATATCAAAAAATAGGCCTGCGGGCGTCATGGCTCGCCTGAACAGTCGAATTTGTATCACAATTAATAACATTAATAACTTTTTTCTGGAGAAACTTTTGACAAGACATGTAGAACAAAAGTTGTTCAGTTTCGCAAGCGTTAACTAACGATCTTAAGAAATAGGCCTGCGGGTCTCATGGCTCACCTGAACAGTTGGGTTATTGTTGCAGTCTATAACATTTTTGTCAAAAAACTTTTAATAAGACATCTAGAACAAAAGTTGTTCAGTTTTGAAAGATTTTTCGAACAACATCATGAAAAAGGCGAACGGGTCTCATGGCTCGCCTGGAGAGTTTGATTAGTTTCACAATCAATAACTTTTTTCTCGAGAAACTTTTGATAAGACATGTAGAACAAAAGTTGTTCAGTTTCGCAAACGTTAACTAACGATGTTAAGAAATAGGCCTGCGAGTCTCATGGCTCACCTGAACAGTTGGGTTATTGTTGCAATCTATAACATTTTTGTCAAGAAACTTTTAATAAGACATATAGAACAAAAGTTGTTCAGTTTTGCAAGATCTTTCGAACAACATCATGAAAAAGGCGAACGGGCCTCATGGCTCGCCTGAACAGTTTGATTAGTGTCACAATTACTAACTTTTTTCTGGAGAATCTTTTGATAAGACATGTAGAACAAAAGTTGTTCAGTTTTGCAAGATCTTTTAAACGATATCAAGAAAAAGGCCCACAGGCCTTATGACACGCCTTAACAGTCTGATAAATGTCGCAATCAATAATTTTTTTCAAAAGAAAATTTTGATAAGACATGTAGAACAAAATTTGTTCAGTTCTGCTAGATATATCTAGAATGACATAAAAAAAAAAAATAGGCCTCCGGGCGACATGACTCGCCTGATCAGTCGAATTTGTATCGCAGTAAATAACATTAACTTTAAGGCTGACCCCTTTAATTAGTGGCCGAGAGGGGCAGAGTCTTTAATTTATAACACTTAAATGATCAATATTTGTAAAACATTACCGAAACTAAATTGTACGTCTAGACAATATATTTGTATCATTATTTATGAACGAAAATCTCAGTCAAATTCTTATCTCATCACATCTAAAATTGGATGGAAGACCCACTCGTTGCTCGCAACGAGATCGCATCTAGTTATTATTATTATTCTTTTTTTTTTCTCCTTACCGATTTTTCTGCAGAAGATTTCTCGGAGATGGCTGGATCAATTTGCTTCAAATTTTCAGGATTGATGCGTTGCCATTTGAAGTTTGTACCGCCGTTTCAATTTTTGAAAAATCACTTCCGGTTGGAAGTTATCCCCCTTTTATCGATTTTCAGATGACCATTTTGTCCAGACAAAAACGATAAAAGCTAGAGTGCTGAAATTTTCAGTGATGTTAGACGACATGTTGTAGTTGTGCACCTGGGTTTTCAAAATTTCCGGAAGTGCCTAGTATGGAAGCTCGGTAGGGGTCGAAAATGGAGTTTTAAAAAGTGTCTCATTTTTCTCCACGTTTTAAATCATAACTATTTACTCGTAAATATTTTGCTTAGACATATATAACAAAAGTTGTACAGTTTATTGAGATCTTTCGTGTCATATCAAGAAATGGGCCCATAGGCCTCATGGCTCGCCTGAACCATTGAATTTCTGTTACAATGATTAACTTTTTTCTCACGAAACTTTTGATAAGACATGTAGAATAAAAGTTGTTCAGGTTTGCAAGATCTATCTAATGATATCAAAAACTAGGCCTCAGGGCGTCATGGCTCGCCTGAACAGTCGAATTTGTATCACAATTAATAACATTAATAACTTTTTTCTCGAGAAACTTTTGACAAGACATGTAGAACAAAAGTTGTTCAGTTTCGCAAGGGTTAACTAACGATGTTAATAAATAGGCCTGCGGGTCTCATGGCTCACCTGAACAGTTGGGTTATTGTTGCAATCTATAACATTTTTGTCAAGAAACTTTTAATAAGACATCTTGAACAAAAGTTGTTCAATTTTGCAAGATCTTTCGAACAACATCATGAAAAAGGCCAACGGGCCTCATGGCTCGCCTGAACAGTTTGGTCAGTGTCACAATTACTAACTTTTTTATCGAGAATCTTTTGATAAGACATGTAGAACAAAAGTTGTTCAGTTTTACAAGATCTTTCAAACGATATCAAGAAAAAGGCCCACGGGCCTTATGACTCGCCTTAACAGTGATAAATGTCGCATAACGTTATACTCGTAAATATTTTTTTTAGACATATATAACAAAAGTTGTACAGTTTATTGAGATCTTTCGTGCCGTATCAAGAAATGGGCCCATGGGCTTCATGGCTCGCCTGAACCATTGAATTTCTGTTACAATGATTAACTTTTTCCTCACGAAACTTTGATGAAACATGTAGAATAAAAGTTGTTCAGTTTTGCAAGATCTATCTAATGATATCAAAAAATAGGCCTGCGGGGGTCATGGCTCGCCTGAACAGTCGAATTTGTATCACAATTAATAACATTAATAACTTTTTTCTCGAGAAACTTTTGATAAGACATGTAGAACAAAAGTTGTTCAGATTCGCAAGCGTTACTAACGATGTTAAGAATAAGGCCTGCGGGTCTCATGGCTCACCTGAACAGTTGGGTTATTGTTGTAATCTATAACATTTTAGTCAAGAAACTTTTAATGAGACATCTAGAGCAAAAGTTGTTCAGTTTTGTAAGATCTTTCAAACAACATCATGAAAAAGGCGAACGAGCCTCATGGCTCGCCTGAAGAGTTTCATTAGTGTCACAATCAATAGCTTTTTTCTGGAGGAACTTTTGATAAAACATGTAGACCAAAAGTTGTTCAGGTTTGCAAGATCTTTCAAACGATATCAAGAAAAAGGCCCACGGGCCTTATGACTCGCCTTAACAGTCTGATAAATGTCGCAATCAATAACTTTTTTCTTAAGAAAATTTCCATAGGACATATAGAACAAAATTTGTTCAGTTTTGCGAGATATATCTAGAATGATATGAAAAAAAATAGGCCTCCAGGCGGCATGACTCGCCTGATCAGTTGAATCTGTATCGCAGTAAATAACATTATTAACTTTTTTCTCGAAAAAAAGCTGACCCCTTTAATTAGTTGCCGAGAGGTAGAGAGAGTCTTTAATTTATAACATTTAAATGATCAATATTTGTAAAACATTACCAAAGCTAAATTGTACGTCTAGACAATATATTTGTTTCATTATTTATGAACGAAAATGTCAGTCAAATTCTTATCTAATCACATCTAAATTTGGACGGAAGACCCACTCGTTGCTCGCAACGAGATCGAATCTAGTTATTATTATTATTCTTTTTTTTTTTCCTTACCGATTTTGTGCAGAGGATTTCTCAGAGATGGCTTGATCGATTTACTTCAAATTTTCAGGGTTGATGCATTGCTATCTGAAGTTTATATCTTTTCTTGGATTTTTGAAAATTCACTTCCGGTTGGAAGTTATCCCCCTTTTATCGATTTTCAGATGACCATTTTGTCCAGACAACATCTCAAAAACGATAAAAGCTAGAGTGCTGAAATTTTCAGTGATGTTAGACGACATGTTGTAGTTGTGCACATCGGTTATAAAAATTTCCGGAAGTGCCTAGTATGGAAGCTCGGTAGGGGTCGAAAATGGAGTTTTAAAAAGTGTCCCATTTTTCTCCACGTTTTAAATCATAACTTTTTACTCGTAAATATTTTGCTTAGACATATATAACAAAAGTTGTACAGTTTATTGAGAGCTTTCGTGCCATATCAAGAAATGGGCCCATAGGACTCATGGCTCGCCTGAACCATTGAATTTCTGTTACAATGATTAACTTTTTTCTTACGAAACTTTTGATAAGACATGTAGAATAAAAGTTGCTCAGTTTTGCAAGATCTATCTAATGATATCAAAAAATAGGCCTCAGGGCATCATGACTCGCCTGAACAGTCGAATTTGTATCACAATTAATAACATTAATAACTTTTTTCTCGAGAAACTTTTTACAAGACATGTAGAACAAAAGTTGTTCAGTTTCGCAAGCCTTAACTAACGATGTTAATAAATAGGCCTGCAGGTTGGATTATTGTTGCAATTAGCTGCAATAATGTAGCCCTCTCTGATTTTTTTTTTTTTTTTTTTTTTTTTTTTTTTTTTAGGAGAGGGCTACAACTCCTTAGGATCTCCGTAATGGTGCAAATGCGGGAGTGATTCACTCCCGCAACATTTGCGCTCATTCTAAACATTTGCTGACTTTCTTTACGTAAATAAAATGATATTCTATGTTTCTTAGTCAATATATAAATTTACAACCTGCAACTTAAGGTTTGTGAGGCTCTATTCTACCGTTTTCAACAATTTCGATAAATTCCAATTTCTCGATTCATATTTGTGCGCCATGTTTGATGTACTGAAGTATAAACTTCCGATTGTCAAGTCATTTGCATATGCCATATAAGGTAGTATTTACATCAATGGAAAAGTATGGAGGCGAAAGCTATTTCGTCGGTATTGAAAAGGTTTGAATTTAATATCAAGTTAAAAACCGAACAGCCGAGTGTAAATTCTTTCTGCAACAATATGATTTTCCTTTCTTTGTCGAAGTGGCTCGAGTAACTACATTTTCGCGCTGATTGTCAATGCTTAGGTTTTTCATTAGATCCACCTACGAGATCTCGCGATAACAAGCATGGCGGAGCAGACGAAGAATTTTGCATGCTGTACATTGTATTTAATGAAAAACACCTTTATTAGACATGCCCGAGCACAAAGTTGGTACTCCTTTTGGTGTAAACAACATTTGGGACTAATACACAGAGTTTATTATCGGTTATTTATAAAATTATTTTGCACCATTACGGAGATCCTATGGAATTGTAGCCCTATCCCGAAAACGTCAGAATTAAAAAAAATTGGATAGGGCTACATTATTGCAGCTATGTTGCAATCTATAACATTTTTGTCAAGAAACTTTTAATAAGACATCTAGAACAAAAGTTGTTCAGTTTTGCAAGATCTTTCGAACAACATCATGAAAAAGGCGAACGGGCCTCATGGCTTGCCTGAACAGTTTGATTAGTGTCACAATCAATAACTTTTTTCTCGAAAAACTTTTGATAAGACATGTAGAACAAAAGTTGTTCAGTTTTGCAAGATTTTTCAAACGATATCAAGAAAAAGGCCCACGGGCCTTATGACTCGCCTTAACAGTCTGATAAATGTCGCAATCAATAACTTTTTTCTCAAGAAAATTTTAATAGGACATTTACAACAAAATTTGTTCAGTTTTACGAGATATATCTAGAATGATATTTTAAAAAATAGGCCTCCGGGCGACATGACTCGCCTGATCAGTCTCGAATTTGTATTGCAGTAAATAACATTATTAACTTTTTTGTCCAAAAAAAGACTGACCCCTTTAATTAGTAGCCGAGAGCGGCAGAGATTCTTTAATTTATAGCACTTAAATGATCAATATTTGTAAAACATTACCGAAGCTAAATTGTACGTCTAGACAATATATTTGTATCATTATTGATGAACGAAAATCTCGGTCAAATTCTTATCTCATCACATCTAAAATTGGACGGAAGACCCACTCGTTGCTCGCAACGAGATCGCATCTAGTTATTATGTTCCCCAAACAAAGTTTGGGAACATATTGTTTTTACTCAGTTTCTTATTATTATTATTATTATTATGTTCCCCAAACAAAGTTTGGGAACATATTGTTTTTACTCTGTTTCTTATTATTATTATTATTATTATTATTATTATTATTATTATTATTCTTTTTCTCCGGTACTTTTTTGTCCGGTAGTGTTCTCAGAAACTACAAAAGGGATCGATATGAAACTTTCCAGGATGATAGTATAGCGTTTGTAGATGTGCATAGTGATAGTCATTTTGTTTGCACGTGCATGCACGCGCGCGCACGTGCATTGCAATTTTGGTACAAAAAATAGAAAATCAGAATATTGAAGGAAGCGATATGAAACCTAATTAGGATGGTAGGATATCATTTGTAGATATGAAAAATAATAGTTATTTTTTCTGTACGCGCACGCATGCGCGTGCACGCGCATTACAAAATTTGTACGCTAACTTTGGAATCAGTCTAACTTTTTTGTTGTTCATTGAAATGGCTTGAAATTCATATCATAGGTAGATATTGAGACCCTTAACTGATTTACATGGTCAAAATTACCAATTTGCACGCGCATGCACGTGCGCTTCATTTTGATTGGATAATGCTAAAACGTTTGTAACTATCTTATTTATGAAGTGAATGAGATGATATTCACAACATACGTAGACAATATGTGTATCTATATGTTGGTGTAACAAAAAATGCCAACGCACACGCGCATGCGCGTGCAACGTTTTTTAAATGTTCAATTTTTAAAGCACGATAACGTTTTTGTTTTTCATCAAATTCTATTCATATTAGGGGTTTAGATGTATCTTGGTACTCCTTACAAATTGCTGTGGTTAGAATTACTGCTCAGCACGTGCATGCACGTGTCCTTATTTCTGATTGGACGATTTTAAAATCGCTATAACTTCCTTATATTTGGTGGAAACGTTATGAAATTCATACTGTGGGTATATGATACAAATGCCTGTTGAACGACATCAACAAAAATTCGGAATCATACACGCGTGCGCGTGTATGCACGTGCAACGCTTTCTTTCATTTCTTGGTACTGAAATGACCATATTGAACGTACTACATGTAATTAAAGGCTAAAATAAAATGATTTTTTCCTATAGATTCACAAGGACATCACTTTTTAATTGGGGGAGGTTTGGGGAACATCTGTAACGGTCCCCGTTACAATTAAAACTAGTTATTATTCTTTTTCTCCGGTACTTTTTTGTCCGGTAGTGTTCTCAGAAACTACAAAAGGGATCGATATGAAACTTTCCAGGATGATAGTATAGCGTTTGTAGATGTGCATAGTGATAGTCATTTTGTTTGCACGTGCATGCACGCGCGCGCACGTGCATTGCAATTTTGGTACAAAAAATGGAAAATCAGAATATTGAAGGAAGCGATATAAAACCTAAATAGGATGATAGTATATCATTTGTACATATGAAAAATAATAGTTATTTTGCCAGCACGCGCACGCATGCGCGTGCACGCGCATTACAAAATTTGTACGCTAACTTTGGAATCAGTCTAACTTTTTTGTTGTTCATTGAAATGGCTTGAAATTCATATCATAGGTAGATATTGAGACCCTAAACTGATTTACATGGTCAAAATTACCAATTTGCACGCGCATGCACGTGCGCTTCATTTTGATTGGATAATGCTAAAATGTTTGTAACTATCTTATTTATGAAGCAAATGAGATGATATTCACAGCATATGTAGACAATATGTGTATCTATATGTTGGTGTAACAAAAAATGCCAACGCACACGCGCATGCGCGTGCAACGTTTTTTAAATGTTCAATTTTTAAAGGACGATAACGTTTTTGTTTTTCATCAAATTCTATTGATATTAGGGGTTTAGATGTATCTTGGTACTCCTTACAAATTGCTGTGGTTAGAATTACTGCTCAGCACGTGCATGCACGTGTGCTGATTTCTGATTGGACGATTTTAAAATCGCTATAACTTCCTTATATTTGGTGGAAACGTTATGAAATTCATACTGTGGGTATATGATACAAATGCCTGTTGAACGACATCAACAAAAAATCGGAATCATACACGCGTGCGCGTGTATGCACGTTCAACGCTTTCTTTCATTTCTTGGTACTGAAATGACCATATTGAACGTACTACATGTAATTAAAGGCTAAAATAAAATGATTTTTTGCTATAGATTCACAAGGACATCACTTTTTAATTGGGGGAGGTTTGGGGAACATCTGTAACGGTCCCCGTTACAATTAGAACTAGTTATTATTCTTTTTCTCCGGTACTTTTTTGTCCGGTAGTGTTCTCAGAAACTACAAAAGCGATCGATATGAAACTTTCCAGGATGATAGTATAGCGTTTGTAGATGTGCATAGTGATAGTCATTTTGTCTGCACGTGCATGCACGCGCGTGCACGTGCATTGCAATTTTGGTACAAAAAATGGAAAATCAGAATATTGAAGGAAGCGATATAAAACCTAAATAGGATGATAGTATATCATTTGTACATATGAAAAATAATAGTTTTTTTTGTCAGCACGCGCATGCATGCGCGTGTACGCGCATTACAAAATTTGTACACTAACTTTGGAATCAGTCTAACTTTTTTGTTGTTCATTGAAATGGCTTGAAATTCATATCATAGGTAGATATTGAGACCGTTAACTGATCTGCATGGTCAAAATTACCAATTTGCACGCGCATGCACGTGCGCTTCATTTTGATTGGATAATACTAAAACGTTTGTAACTATCTTATTTATGAAGCGAATGAGATGATATTCACAGCATACGTAGACAATATGTGTATCTATATATTGGTGTAACAAAAAAATGCCAACGCACACGTGCATGCGCGTGCAACGGTTTTTAAATGTTCAATTTTTAAAGGACGATAACGTTTTTGTTTATCATCAAATTCTATTGATATTAATGGTTTAGATGTGTCTTGGTACTCCTTACAAATTGCTGTGGTTAGAATTACTGCTCAGCACGTGTGCTGAATTCTGATTGGACGATTTTAAAATCGCTATAACTTCCTTATATTTGATGGAAACGTTATGAAATTCACACTGTGGGTATATGATACAAATGCCTGTTGAACGACATCAACAAAAATTCGGAATCATACACGCGTGCGCGTGTATGCGCGTGCAACGCTTTCTTTCATTTTTTGGTACTGAAATGACCATATTGAACGTACTACATGTAATTAAAGGCTAAAATAAAATGATTTTTTGCTATAGATTCACAAGAACATCACTTTTTAATTGGGGGAGGTTTGGGGAACATATGTAACGGTCCCCGTTACAATTAGAACTAGTTTTTATTGAAACTTGCGATGCAAAATATTAAGCTAGCACCTCTTGGTACATTCATCCACAAAATACACCGTTTTAAAATACATAATAATGCATTAGTATGAGGTATTAATATGAAATAGTGGATTCTGAGGATGACTTCCTGTTCTCTCTATAATTTCTGCTTCCCTTATTCATAATAAGCCTTTTGATGTTACAAAATGCTGACCTCCTCATAACATTATTGCATAAAATATCTTCCGTTCCGCGTTTTAGCAATACCCATCAAGTTTGATTGAAATACGGAACTTTCGGGATGTGCCGGAACGACTTATTAGACTTGACGTTTATACACTAAGGTCACATGATAGTAAGGAATTGTAGCTGACATCGATACAACTGGTGTTTCGCTAGCAGACGGTCCGTGAAGAGCTATGCGCAGTCCCACCATGACGATCCAAGTCACTAATGTGCTTAGTACCTGGTGTAAATTAGATGGAAGTAAAAAGGCGCATTTAGACGCGTATCTTTGGATACAAGGCGTGATAATCCCTAGATTTATTTCCCTCGCCAACTCGGATAATTTAATGCATTTTCCTTAAAATGGTTGTATTGATTCCTTTCTTTAAAAAATAATATTTTAACAGAGATAGCAATTGAAGTATTCCATGCTTGTTTACTTAGTTGTTATTGTAACCCGTAAGTGACATGCCTACAAATTACGTTCAACGGGCGATAAAAGTCAAGAGTGGATCCGTATCTCGCAAGGCCCGTATTGGTCCTATGGTTCCGGAGATGAGGAAAATGTGAAAGGTTTCCGGACGGACAGACAGACGGACGGACGGACAGCATGCGACAGACAAAAGGTGATCAAAATAGCTCACTTGAGCTTTCAGTTCAGGTGAGCTAGATTCGAAACTTTTCTAGATACAAAACAAAGAGCATATGTAGGTTGCAATGACGCACGGAAAGCACTAAATCGGATTGTTGAACAATATCAATTGGATAGCTGTCATCAGTTGGTAAAAGTACACAGGTGTGCGAGTTGTTTGTTTTTTTTTTTTTAATCTTGACTGTTTACTTTATATAATATGGAATGTATCATATCGTCAATGCTTGATGTGTTGGGTTGTTTTTATATTTTCTCTCCTTTGTTTTCGATAAATTGGACATAACATTTTCTTCGGAATGACTTCTTAAGTATTAAACCATTAACGAGATACATTTTTATGCCCCCCTTCAAAGAAGAGGGGCATATTGGTTTGCACCTGTCAGTCGGTTGGTACATCCTGAGGAGTAGATGACCCCTATTGATTTTGAGGTCATATGGTCAAAGGTCAAACTGGGCATATGAATATACTGACCATTCAATGTCTAGAGAACCCTTTGCTTGACAGACATCAAACTTAGTACACTGGTATATCTTCAGGAGAAGATGACTCCTATCGATTTTGAAGTCACATGGTCAAAGGGCAAGAGTCACACTAGACATGGGAATATACTGTCTGCTCAGTATCTTGAGAACCCTTTTCTTGACAGACATCAAACTTGGTACACTGATACGTCTTCAGAAGAAGATGACCCCTATTGATTTTGAGGTCACATGGTCAAGGGTCACACTCAAGGGCTTCCCCCACACTGCGGCACAGGCTATCCATGGCCTCCACCAGATCTGGCATGAGGCCACCGTGGGGGTCCGGGAACACCTCCTCGGCCCGTAAGGAGGCTGCCAACTCTGACAGAGTGGCACCTGGGCCGAGGAGGGTCCTGGCCAAACACTTCAAAACCCTCTCCCGAATGGACGAGACCTCCCGGGAGGGGGGGGGGGAACGCCACGGTGGCAAGTGAGTGAGGGTCACATGCTGCCGGACCTTCCGGGTAGCCACCCCACATAGCAAGGGGCACTCCGAGTCCCGACTGCGGTGGGGGCTAGGGAACCCCCGCATCCCTAGGGTCCGCGAAGTCCTCCCTAATCTTTACCGGGCTGGGCCGGCGGAGTGGCCCTCCGCCTCCTCCCGCTCTGGGACGAGGAGTCGTCCCTCTGGGAGCGTGCCCGCTCCCGCCTCCAGCTCCTGGGGGGGGGAACCCCCTCTGACTCCGCATCGCGTTGTCTCCTGCAAAGAGAAAGAAGGGGTGAGCCACCCGTACCCTTACAGGAGCAAGGGGGGCACACATAACTATCTAACCTCTCTGCATCTTCCAGAGTCACTCCCACACATTTCCCATGAAACCACTCCTCACACCTATCGCACTGGATCATAAGTTTGCCATCGTCCGCCTGTCGGCAGAGGCAATAGCGCGTTTTCCCCGAGGGGGTAGTCGGGGGAGCCGGTGACGGCACGCGATGCTTACGCGGTCTTCCCCGTCTACGCTTCGGAGTAGGGGTTGGTTCCTCCGGGGGAGTCTGTAACCTCTGGATCCTGGAGATTTGCAGGGTCCTGTGTCCTCGGGATGCCTTCCGGCTCGGACACGGTCCCGGTAGGGGTTCTGGCATAAACCCCTTCGTCTGTGGCCTGACATGAGCCCTTCTCGGCTAAATACCTCTCCCGGGCATTGGCAAGCCAGCGAGGTAAGTCACGGTCCTCGCACTTTTTCATGCGGTCGTGGTTGACCAGCATAACCGTCGTCTTGGTCCTTACTCGGTAGAGGTGGGCACTGAGCTTCTGGACCACCAGCCCTGGACCCTTCCATGAGGGGCTGAGCTTACGGCATTTCCCCTTCACGGTGGCTGTGTCCAGGACATAAACTGTATCCCCCTCCTGATAGGCCCGAAACCTGACCCTAAGGTCGTAGTCACGCTTCATGCGCTCCTTGGTAGTCCGAAGTCGGGCTCGGGCGACCTCGTAGGCTGCCTGGATGGACTTCTCCAGGTTCACCACATAGTCCTCTAAGTCTAGGTCCTCGCCTCGTATGGGGGGAGCATACATCAGGTCTGCCGGGGTGTTGGTCTCCCGACCTAACATCAACTTGTTAGCAGTAAACCCTGTGCTACGGTTCACAGACGATCTCAGGGTGCCTGCTATCTGTGCCAAATGTACGTCCCAGCTATTCTGAGCCTTGTCTATGTAGCACCTGACAGCATCCATCAACGTCCGGTTGTACCGCTCTACTTGGCCGAGGGTCGGTAAGGGGTTGTCCGTGCCTTATGGGTTTTCAGGAGCTCACAGACTGCTGCGAAGAGCTTGCTCTCGAAGTTGCGCCCTTGGTCAGTAAATACCTGGAACGGGCAGCCAAACCTGGCAAAGAACTGGTTCACTGCTGCCGAGGCGGTCACTTGAGCTGTCTGGGAGGGGAGTGGTACACACTCGACCCACTTCGTAAATTGATCCACCATAACAAGCACGTATTCGTTGCCACTGTCGGTCTTGGGCAATGGGCCCAGAAAGTCCAAGTGCACTCTCTCCATGGGAGCTCCGGCATGATACTTTATCATCTCTGCTCGCGCGTGTCGCTGGGGGTGCTTGTTCCTGCTACAGGGCCCACAAGTGCTCACAAAGCCCTCTACTTCCCTCATCATGCCATACCAGAAAAAGCGCTCCCTAAGGCGGGCTTTAGTCCTGCTGATGGCCTGAGGCTGGGACATCGTGGCACAGCCTGAGAACTTTCTCCCTCAATTCCCGGGGGACAACCAATAGCCGACTCCTCGACTCTCCCTCCCCCACCAACTTTCAAAGGACTTGGTCCTCATCCTTCATGAAAAATTCCCTATCAATCCAGTAATTTTTCAAAACCGGGCTTGCTAGGAACAGCTCTCCATCAGTTGACAGCCACTGGCCAAAGAGCTTCAAGTCCGAATCCTGCTGTTGGCTCTGCATCATCTCGTCTGCGGTCATGCCTACGAGGGACAGGGAACCACTACCAGTGTCTGTAAGTGTCCTGACAACAGCTGGTATCTGAGGACTGGTGAGCAGCCGTACCTGGGTTCTGAACGGACCAGATGCCGTGTTGTCACTCTCAAAGTCCACTATCTGGCTTGGTGGCCCGAGAATTTCTCGGGAGACATAGTTCCATGCCGCCTCACTGATCTCAGGGCTGTGGCCCTCCGGAACGACTCCAGGCTTGCACTGGGCCAAGTTGATAGCCGAGTCCTCAGCCAAGTCAATTTCCTCGTCCGACGAAGGCCCTTCTAAGTAGGTCCAATTACCCGGGCGGGCGAGTGAAGCCACGTCATCAACTTCCTCCACAAAGGTGTTCCATGACTGGTGAGCCTTCGTGCACTTCAGGCAACCTCCGCAGGGCAGGTCGCTGGGATGAATAGCAAAAGCGGCACCAGAGGCACAAGATGAGTGTGGCAATCTGGATAGGGCATCAGCGTTGATATGGCGCCGGCCTGGGCGGTGCTGTATTTCCATATTATACTGGCTAAGCTCCTCTAGCCAGCGGGCCAGCTGATCCTGAGGGGACTTGAAGTTCAGCAGCCAAATGAGACTATGGTGGTCTGTCCTGACCCTGAATCTCCTTCCCAGGAGGTAATGGCGGTACATGCGAGTGAACCTCATAACCGCCAGTAGCTCCCGCCGCGTAGTACAGTACTTCCTCTGATCTCTATTCAGGCCAAGGCTCCCATAAGCTACAGGTTTCTCAACCCCATCCTGAATCTGGCTGAGCTCAGCCCCTATGGCCTCCCCTGACGCGTCCGTATCCAATACAAACATCCCCTCTACTATAGGCATTGCCAGTGTGGGCGGACTAGTGAGTGCTTTCTTCAAAGCATCGAATGCTGACCGTTGCTCGTGACCCCATTCAAAGGGTTTTTTCCCTGTCACCTGATAAAGCGGGCTCGCTAACTGGGCATACCCAGCTATAAAGGTCCTATGGTAGTTCGCAAACCCCAGGAACCTTTCTACCTCCTTAACATTGGTTGTGGGAGCCCACTCCCTCACTGCTGCGATGTAGGTGTCCCCCATCTCAATACCCTTCCTGCTCACTTGGCGCCCCAAGAATTCAACCTTAGTCTGGAACAGCTCACACTTCTTGGGCTTGAATTTCAGGCCGAAGTTTTCCAAATGACCTTGAAAGTCCTTACCGAGGACTAAGGCGTCATCCAGGACTATACTCCATGTGAGTCCCCTTAACACCAGGCTCATGGCACGGGAAAAAGTCGCCGGCGCATTGCACAATCCGAATCCCATACGAACAAACTCGAAGAGCCCGTACTTCGTGACAAAGGCGGTCTTCTTCCTATCCTTAGGGCTGATCTTGATTTGGTGAAAAGCTGAGTTGGCATCGAGCTTCGAGAACCACACATTGCCAGTTAAGGTGTCTAGACACTCGTCAATGAGGGGCAATGGGAATACGTCCTTCCGGGTCACGTCGTTGAGTTTACGGTAGTCTAGGCACCACCGAACTTGCCCGTCCTTTTTCCTGATCAGCACAGGGGCAGAGGCCCACTCTGACACCGAGGGCTGGATCACACCTGCATCCAACATCTTCTTAAGATGTGCTTCCTCCTCGTCCACGAAGAACAGCGGGGTGCGCCTAATCCTCTCCTTAACTGGACGAGCCTCACCTGTGTCGATCTCATGCTCCAGAGCCGTGAAATTCCCAAAGTCGAATTCCCCCGTAGCAAATACGTCCTGGAATTCGTTGATCAGGTCTGCGAGCATCCGTCGCTCCTCCGGGGTCAGTTCCTTGGATGAACGATCAAGGAGGTCCTTCAAGTGTTCGGGGACCTCAGCCCCCGAATCAGTGTGGGGATTAGCCACACTGCAAACATTCCGGACAGAGTCCGGAGTCGGCGTCCGAAATCCGGCCTCCGAGGCTGAGCCTATCACACTGCCCTCTGGGATGGACACATACTCGTCCGAGGCGTTGATAATGCAGGTCACTGCCGACCTTCCCCCAGTGTGATAGGTGTGCGGCACCAGTAATACGTTCGAGAGTCGTGTGATCTGAGGGCTGACTACGAAGTCTTCCAACTCCTTATCCAAATGACAAGGGCATAGGACGACTGAGGCAGCTGGGACCCTGATAGACTTTGTTACCGAAACCTGGGCCTCCTGTCTCCCTCCTGGGCGTCCGAACGTCATAGGGACCTTTTCCTTTCCAAGGTCATAGTGCCATGCTCCAGGTCTAAGTGAGCCTTCTGCTGATGCAAAAACTCCATACCTAGCAGCATTTGGTCCTGCAGGCGAGCCACATACAGGTCGACGTTATGTTCTGTGTCTCCCAGGCAAACTGCCACAGGGCCAATGATGAAGCCCCTTATCCGGGCGTTTTCCCCTGCCTGAACCAAGGTCACATGCTGCTTGATGGGAGGCTTGGGGTCGAGCTCCTCGTAGACCCGGGTGGACAGCACACTCACCTCCGCCCCAGTGTCTACCACTGCACGTAGTCTGACTCCCTGGACTACCATTTCAACCATGAATCTGGTGGTTGGGCGTATCTGCCCTATAGGCACAGGCAAGTCTTCATGGGATTCTCCCGCATGCCGGCATGGCATATCCACTGTCCCGTCCTCCGCCTGGCCACTGATCACCCCCAGCCCACATTCCTCCTTGGGCTGTACCTGCGCCTTAACTGGCTCCGGGCACTCACTAGGCTTGGGCGCGAAGTACGCGCCTGCCTGCTCCTCCTGAATGAGCGAGGGTTCCTGATCCGGCAAGTCCTCCGAAAATTCCTCCCCATCCCCCTGGTTCTCTGTCCCAAACCTGGGTAGTTCCGGCACCACGATATCCTCAGGGAGCCTGAATCCCGACAACATGTCCCTGGGAGAGGGCTCGTATTTGTCCTCCTCCCACTCTATGACCCAGTCATCGGATTCCCCCTCCTCCTCCTCGGATGCCTCCTTGAACCGCACTTGTAGTGTACCCTTCCTGGAGCGGCGCATGCAGGAGGGCGCCTGCCTGTGTCCTCCTGCAAACCGACTTGTCCCCGTGCGAGCGTCGCACGGCCCTGGCCTAACTGGGGAGCGCTCTGGAGTCAGCACCCTGACTTCCCGCTGCGTAGGCCCTCCACTAAATTGTGACTGGCGGGTCTTGGCTCCCCGCCCTCGTGGTTCTGACGAACGTTGCTGCGTCTCGTGGCCATCCTTAGGCTTGGCCTTGGCCCCTTGACCCTGGTTCACCTCAGTTTTCCCCTTCAGCTCCGGGCATTCCCTCTTGAAGTGCCCCATGGCCCCGCATTTGTAGCAACCTACTGACTTCCGATTGCCGCTCAAAGATGGCGATGAAGGTCTCCGAGGAGAGGTGGTCCGCCCTCGGAGTTCCTTCTCTATCTCCTGAAGGCGCTGGCGCATCTCCTTGAGTTCCTTGTCAGAATCGGGGGCTTCCTCCTGGGCTACCTGCCTAACATCCCGCCTAGGCTTTGACGACTTAGTCTGCCTCGAATGCTGATAATACTGCATTCGATCAACAGCTTCCTCAACCGTCTTGGGCTGGCCATCCAGGGCATAGAGTCCTGCGTCCCGGTCCTCGGCGCCATAACACAGCCGCGGAATGGCATGAGTATGAACATCTGGCACGGATGGGAAGGCTTGTGTGGCCAGGGTAAGCACCCTATCTGCCCAATATCTCAATGACTCGCCTGCATTCTGGGACGCTGACTGGAAGTTCAGCTGGTGTGAGAGGTCTGGCGCTGAGGATCCAAAACGCTTCTCAAATCTCCTCAGGATGTCGGTCAATGAGAGGTTGTGATCAGTGTCAAGCAGCAGGTTGTAGTAATCACTGGCGGTCCCCTCCAGGGAGAAGCAGAACTGGTCATGCTGTTCAGGCTCGGTCCACTGTTGGTTACGGGCCATGCGAGCGAATTTGTGCAGGAAGGACTTTCAGCTGGTTTTCCCATCATACCGCAAATCCTTGTATTTAGGCGCGTGTCTTCCAGTGCCCGTCGCGTATACCCCAGCTCTAGGGTACTGAGGGGCGGGCGTGTGTGTGTGTGTGGGGGGGGGGGCAACCGGAGCGGGCCCCTGGGCCAACAGTCCAAGGAAGGGGTTATGTGTGTCGGTAACACCTAACTGGGGCTGAACGTGAGCTACTCTACCCCCCTCGTCCCCTAACCCACAGGCCGTGGTGCCAGGATAAACGGAAGGTCCCTGTTGATAGGGTGGAGTCATCATGGTAGGGTAGGGCATAGGTGTGCTAGCGTAACCGCCGAGCGTGGGAGGTACCGAGTGCTGGGGATGGGGGGTATTCCCCCCAGCCCAAGGGTCTTGCACATGTGAAGGATGGGCATGTGGGGGTGGGGACCCTGTAAGTAGGTCATAGCTTTGGCTGGCCTGTGGGGGGTGATAATTCCCATAGGAAATCCCTGGCTCCGAAAAAGGGGCGACTGGGGGATACTGTCTGGGAGTGGGACGCTGTGAGCGTGAACCTAAGCCCCCCAGGGGTAAACTCTGACTAAGCTGGCCTACAGCCTGATCATCGGCCCACGAGCGAGGGAGTGGGGCCGAAAACCTCTGTGACCCTGGAGTATAGGGATGCAGGGAGGGGGTATGATGTTCCGGGAAAGTCCCTGAACTAAATCCATAGTCGAAACCATCCCCCCTACCCGGTGTGGGCCTTGCCGAGAGGTTAGTAATAACTGACCCCCCATGGGGGACAAGAAATCCTCCTCCCACCTATTCCTATCCCTAGACCACGAAGTGTCAAGTCCAGAACCTCTTCTTGGTGAATCTAGTCCAATTAGATTCTCTGCTGAGTTCGACCTGCGCCGTATACCCCATTCTGGGCTGTCCCCCTCCCTAGAACCAAGTAGAGTGTCCGAGAACCTCACTCCCCCTCGTAAGCCCAAACCAGACAACGCTTCATCAAAAGATGTATCCATAATACACAACAATGCACAAATATATAAAAATGCAAATGTCAATAATCTAAATTGATTCTGTATTTAAATATTAAATCCTAAAATAATCACAAAAATCTTAATTTAATTCAAAGTGAAAAAAAAAATTCCAAGTCAAACTGAGACTTCCCGCCAATATGGCGGCTGACCAGGGTGGTGTGAAAAAAACAACAAACTGTCAATTCACCGATAAGCCTGTGGCCTCGAGTTGGGCGCCAATATAGTATTTATGGAGTATTAGTGACCCAGTAAACCCGTGAGTTACCCACAGTACTTACCTATACATTACGCTGTATGGCTGTCGTTATAACTGTTATTCACTGTCGTGTATATACGTCTGTCTCTCTCTACAGGCAGTTCAAAGATACCTCTTGGCGGGAACTGTCATCCGGGCTCCGGAAGCTGTCTGCCAAACAGGTCGTACTAGGGACGACTCCCCATATACTACATTATTCATGAAGTAAAATGTCTGCCTGCAGAGTAAGCAGTACAGATATATTCTGCAGAGAAAACGGCTGATACGGATTCTCTCCGATATTTAACTTCACCGAGAGAGGTAAATGTAAGTTTTTGACACTTGTAAGTCTTGTCTATCATATTCTTATAACATGATGAGACGTACATGATAAGACGTATTAAAGGTAAAATCTCGTTGAGATTTGAAGGTGCTGAGCACGTGCGTTTACGAAGTATTCAACTGTCTGGGGTTGATTACCTTCGTTAATCATCCCGTTTTAGTACATTAAAGTTGTATAACAGTTAATAAGAATTCCCGATGTTGTAATCGTATTCTCCAAATGATGTAAATTGATGTATTTAAAACGTATTTCGTATGAAAACAATACACTGTGTTTGTACAGTACCGTAATACAGTATTCACCGTATATAAACAACGGAGTGTAACTCAACAATTCGTCATGTAGAAGAATTAAACTATTTTACTGCAGTTATAAATATATTAATATTACCACAAATTCTATAAAAATCTCTGGTAATATCAATAACAATGCAATAAATATCTCAAAATAGTAACAATGCCTTAATTATTTAACAACTAAATCGTAATATTACCCCCCTACCCCCCATTCTCTCAATTAACATTTGTCCCCAAATTAATGTCAATGATCTTCTTGTCGCATAGTAGTTCTATGTGACGAAGTTCTAAGAATTTGGCCTCGAGGGCTAAGTTTCTGAGATAGGTGATGTCCATCGGGAGGGATTCAGCTGAGATTTCACTGTTGTTTCTCAGGTAATCTAGATGGAATATAAAATATTCTGTTTCGCTCTAGAAATTAAGTGTATAAGTTATCCACATTGTAGGATTTGATTCCTGTTGGGTTAATCATGCTAAAAAGGAGGAGTGACTTGGACAGTAATGTTGGGACGCTGGTTTCAAATTTTCTTCCTCCCACGTTTAAGATAATCATTTTCTTTTGTGATTCTGCAATCGTTTAACTTGATATGTAGTTGGTCCTTGGGAGTCGGTTTATAAACTGGAACTGACGTCGAGAGTGTTAAAGCAGGTGGAGAATATGGGCCAGCATTCGAAGAATTGGATGAAATCTGACCAATAATGTCTTAGGCAGAGGAAAATGAAGCAACAACTGGAGGCGGGCTGCTCTTCACAACAGATGCAAACAAGTCACCAGGGAGATACATGGTGGAAATTTCCTTCAATGCCTCCTGTAACTCCTTATCTGAGAACTCCTCTGCATGCAAAGATACTGCATTTGATATGGCAGACTGGTGGGCTGTAATCTCCGCATCTGTTGTGATCTTTGCTGGTGGGGTGTTGTTGATCGATGTATCCTTTGACTTCGCTGGACCAGACTTTAAAGATGTAGTCCTCTTCGTAGTATTCTCTTGATTGATTGTTTTGCTGTTTTCCGTCACACTTAACAATTTTTAGCTCTTCTGAGCCGAAGGCTCAAAGAGCTAATGCTATGGCCATTTGTGCGGTGTGCGTAAACTTTTTAGAAAAAGGGCTATAACTCAAGAACCCCTTGGCCAATTTTTTTCAAATTTGTTACAGGGTATCATTGGCCCAAGGGCTTTCATACATACTAAATAGAGGGATGTGACCCTTTAACAAGGGGAGATAATCAGGAAAATACAAACAAAAGTAGTGGTTGCTAAAAAATCTTCTTCTCAAGAACCACTGGGCAGATTATCACCAAACTTACACATAAGGATGAGGATATGTTGTAGATTTAAAATTGTTCAAGGCATTACCCTGGGGCAAAGGGCGTGGTCTCAAGGTCACTTCAAAGTTGACCTAAATTTATACAGTAAAATATCTGTATCTCGAATATGGTTTATCTCGAATACCCCGCTTAAGTCGAAGTCGACCACCGGGGACCGTTTTCCCTATATAAATAATTTTAAAAACTTCTGATATTTCGAACACGGTAATCTCGAACACCCCGCTATGTCGAAGTATTTTCAAGGTCCCATACTCTAAATTCACCTGGTTTATCTCGAAGTGCAGTCGATTGTCTGCTTTGCTTACCATACCTGGCATCATTAAGTCACACATTCACACTCTCAGCTACGTCAATTATAATTAATGACCGCTAATCCACGCTCGCCTTTTCCGAGTAGAACCAGGTCGCGATGAATGGTTCAACAGCTTAGGTGATTAGTGAAGCCTTCCAACAATACGGCTAAAGTTCACCGCCAATTATGAACTAACACCCGATTCTAGGGATGGTGTTGTGAATGACACATGTGGGTTAGATAAACGCACAAAATCGGCGAAGTACGCTTGAAGGTAATGCTCTTAATAACGATTAAGCATTTAATAACACACGCTTCATCATTAAAACTAGTATAGAGAAAACACGAAAATTTATTTAATAAACATTTAAAAGGTTTTTTTTCAATCTGTCTTTTCTTTTTTGTTTCTTACGTGATAGGTTCTTTCATTACAATGCAATAACTGCATCTCAGTCGAGCCTGGATATCTTAAAGTAAGCATACAGGCACGATCATCTTAATTTTGAAACACAATGTCAATTCAATTGGATGTTTATATATATTTTTAAAAAAACCGAAATGTTTGTCTTTGAAATTCCACAATATTAATTTAGCAACTTGTATTAAACTACAAGAAACGGGAACGGGGTTGTTGTTTATAATGCAAATCCCATACTATGCATCAAATATCCTCCTTCAAAAATATATCCAAGATCGATTTTGGATATCTCGAACCCCTGGATATCTCGAAGTTTTTTCGAGGTCCCTCGGACTTCGAGATAGAGATATTTTACTGTATTTCCTTAAATCTTTGATATTTTAGTCATTATAAGGACTAGGATCATCAAATTTTGACAGTTGATGCATCTTAGGACCTTGTGTCAAGTTGTCTCAAAAGTAGGTCACGGTGACCTACTTTTTGAATTTGGCAGGTATTTATTTTAAAATGAATTTAAGTTATGTGGTGGCGCCTAGTTTTTATTTGTGGTAGAGAGAACCCAGATACAATGTACCTGGGAAGATAGACAGTAATCTTTATGGAGAAATCGCATTGAATATTATACTACTATGGACTGGACTTAACGCCCGATTTCTACAACGCTGTATCAACAGGCTTATTTTGTTATTTTCAAACAAAAATTATTCTACATAAAAGAATCCAAACGTAGTACAATTGATATCTATACAGATGGTTCAAACGACCAAAATAAAGTTGCTGTTGCTGCAGTAATCACAAACGACGTTTTCTCTGCACGACTTTCGAATGAAGCAACAATTTATACCGCCGAAGCAAAGGCTATTCAGCTTGCGTTTGAATACATAAAAACTTCTAATGACAAACATTTTACTACATTCTCAGACTCCCTATCATGTCTTCAGTCAATAAAGAACATGAATATTGATCATCCATATATTTTAGATATCTTACACCCCTACTATCTTTTGACTATGCAAGGTAAAATAGTTGAGATCCCAAGTCACATTGGTATCGATGGCAACACCAAAGCAGACAAAGCGGCAAAAATGCACTGCAAGATAATATTGTACACTTCAAAATTCCCAACACTGATTTTAAATATTTCTTTAAACTATAAGTAAATTCTCTTTGGCAAATCTATTGGGATTTCTGTGACACAAGCAAACTTTATTCTATTCAAAACAAAGTAAATAATTCGTGTAACATCGAGATGAAACGCCAGGACGAAGTGATTATTTCTAGAATACGCATCGGACATTCAATATTGACCCATTATTACCTATTAAACAGAGAAATTCAGTCTGAATACATATCTTTTGACTGTCCATTAACTATACATCACATTCTTTTAGAATGTAGTGATTTTACACCCATAACTTTTTACAAATATCGACAATCATTATATTATACAATATTTACAAGAATGCGACTTTTTAAAGAAAAAATTGAAAACATTTATAATACAACTGTTTATATACACGAATTATTTAAAAAAAAAAAGAAAACCTGTTTATGTATTTTTAACCTTTATGCATGTCGGATGGGTCATTAAAGGGTGTCCCGTGTCAAGGATCACAAACCCCTTGACAAGCAAAAGATCGTTTCCCTGATGTTCGAAAAAGAGTAGGCTCACTGAGGGCCGTCAGGGTAACTCAAACACTCACAACCAAACATAATTCAATTAGTTAACCGCCGTAAAATGGCTGAAATATTGCCAAAACGGTGTAAAAAATCAATCAATCAACAGGCTTATTTTCGTTTGTGAATTCAGCTGAGCGGCTAATAAACAGAGGGCGATGGTTTGTGAACTTTGAATTCTGTAAATTAATATTTTTAATGTAAATAATTTGCAAATAAATTGGTAAAGGTTTGAAATCCTGTTGTTGACGTTTGGTGAATTGTGTTGAATTTTGACCAATAATATTATATATTGTAATTTTACAACACACAACCATCATTTTGTTGAAATGAAAATTGTTCATCTCCTAGCAACAGAACTACGATAACTCGGACGGATACTTTCTACATTATATAAATCCATGTCATTCATGATAACCTATCTCATATAAATAAAACACTTCTCTCAATTACATGTGGAATCTAAACGATCATTTAAAGCTTCATCACATTCTGATTATTGAAACATAAAAAAGCGTAGTTTGCAATGACGTAGGGAAAGTACTACCTCGGATTGTAAAACGATATTTCGATGGGATCGTAGTCACGATAGGCATCAAATCACTAAAGCTTCACAGCTTTCTGAATTGTTTTTCATCGTGTTTAATTCTAGACAAAATAAAATATATTGTATCCCCAAGTGTTATATTTGTTTTTGTTCAAGAACATAGGTGGTCCTTGTTGTGTCAACGGTCTGATATGATCTTTGCCACCGCTTGTTTAAGGTATAGTTTCTTGTTTATTTCATCGTTTTTTTTAGGCCTATGCTCGGCGCTTACGGCCTTTGAGCAGGGAGTGATCTTTATCGTGCCACACCTGTTGTGACACGAGGCCTCGGTTTTTGCGGTCGCCCCATTTAGTTGCCTCTTGCGATAAGCTAGGGGCACTGAGGACCTATTCTAACCCGGATCCCCACGGCACCGAGAAAAAGAAAAAGAAAAAAAAAAACATGATCAAAAGGCACAAGAAAAGACTTGATTTAATGCATTAAACTATTGTCATTTTGCTAGTCTAATGTCGTCTGAAATGTGAAATTTTTCTATTGTCACCCATTCTATAGAATATCTCGCTGAACACGTGTGTGTGTGTGTTGTAATCAGTCATATAACAATCGTTGGTTAATACAACTGCTCACGTACCACACACACAGGGTAGTTGTAGGTCTATGCAGAGATTTACAGACTTGCATGTAATTAAGGAGTAGCAGCCGTAGATACTCAACAAAAGTCTACAATTTGCTTTATGTTTGTAATTAATGTAGAATGTCCACCTCTACGCAACATACTCTTTATAATCCGGAGGAATACATCTGTCATTTCCTCCAAACAAACTATATAGAGTACTAAATTAAGAATTCTGTACAAATACTAGACTGAGTCCTTATGTGATCATCAAGACAATGAACCAAGTGCAAAGAGGTGTTTTGTCCTTCGGCAAGAAAAAGGTTGATTGATGGAAATATTGAGATATCTTATATGGCGACTTGATCAGAAATTCAGTAGATTTCTAATGTGTGTAGATAAGGATCGATGAAATAGAATCAGGATTCCGAGACAAGCGATGAATGCTAAGACTGCATGTTGCCGTCAAATGTCACAAAATGCTACATTTTATAGCCCTGGTTAATAGATCTGCACTGGTTTTAAATAAGCCGTAATAGCTCTAGATCTGGAAATATTGGCCGCAATCTACAGATTGAGAAGTCAATAAACTCGATAGATTGTTCGCTTTTCTCTATGTATATCACAATTCTACTTAACTGAGTAAAACATGGACGTATTCTTCAGCCATAACCGAGTCACTAATTACATATAGTATCAGGTGTGGTGTTTTATGCCAAGTTTGCGATATTGGCGAATACCATATCGGTGAAATATGTAATTGCAAAGAAACAATAGCGTAATACAATATCTATAATGAAAGTGTTACAACAATATTTGACATATTGCAAGTCTACTAAGACACTCCAATCATCAACTACAACTTCTTCCGCGTATCATTCATGAACTCATTGCTTCATTCTACAGACCTAGAAAGAGTTACCACAATACAATTGTATGGGCGTTGTTGGATGTAGGGACAATGTCTCCATTACCAGTTGAATTCCATAGTATACTCTCAGGAACCTGAAAACGGGATTACATATTGTAAATCCCAGACGTTTGGGTATATTTAAACCCCCCCCCCCCCAACAAGCGGGTTTTGGGGGTTACAACTCACGTGACATTAAATATCGTACTTATTTCAAAATTGCCTGCTTCCCTCCCTGTGTATATAGTTGTTTTACATGTATATTCTGTTGTGTTTAGCGTTTTTATTACCACACAGTTGAGAAGGCGGTTTCTCGTCTAGTCGCCTGTATCCAGCCTTGATTTATGTAATGTATCAAAACAGCAGTTATGTGTACAAAAATTGTCCTCATTCTCATGGCCATAAAGGCTGGGTTCGACCTAAACGAAGTGGGTTAAATTGCGCAAAAGCGTTTAATTAAAGCATTGCCACTTCTATCCCATGATAATTACTAATTTATTACTATGTCGATTGTAGTATTTTCTAGTTTATTTCACAGATGAATCACTCGATTCTATCTCATTTGAATCTGATGGCAATAAATCTGTATCATGAGTCGATCAGTTGCTCATTGAATTGAATAATTATTTCTTCCGAAATGTGTAAATCGATCTTTATGTGGCGGCTCTCTGTGTGTTGCATTGTAGCTGATGAACAGTATATGTACATTTGTGCGAATTGAAGGTACTTATAGGCATTCTAGTCTTTGAAGTCAATACCTAGAGTTTGCACGTTATAATACCGGCAGAATCAGAAGATTGTATACCTGTTTCAATGAGTTTTCATTTGTTCTACATGTAAAACCCCGTGGGGATTCGGGTTAGAATAGGTCCTCAGTACCCCTTGCTTGTCGTAGAATGCGACTAAATAGGGCGGTCCTTCGGATGAGACCGCAAAAATCGAGGTCCCGTTTCTCAGCAGGTGTGGCACGATAAAGATCCCTCCCTGTTCAAAGGCTATAAGCGCAGAGCATAGGCTAAAATTTTGCAGCCCTTCACCGGCAGTGGTGACGTCTCCAAATGAGTGAAATATTCTCAAGAGGGACGTTAAAACAATATTCAATCAATCAATCATTTCTTCTAAAAGCCCTTATTGACTGAGAAATAAGCAGCTGGACTTGGGAAACTGAGTCAGATTGTGTTGTTCATCAATTTACGTCTTGTCTTCTCTGGTCTCCACAGTCTGTATTTGTTGGCCGTTGCGCGTTAACAAGAAATAAACATCTGCGACTTCTCAAATATTCTCCTATCGTTATGGAGCAAGTAAATGTGAATTTCTCCAAGAGACGGAACCAACACTTCATAAATAATGCTGACTTCAAAAATGTTTTATTCCCGACTATCTAGCAGATAAATATTGTGTATTGTCATGATAAGCAAGAATACCTTTAAAATATTTGTAAAATTCATGACTCATGGGTCCTTGATTCCGGTGAAAAATGTAGCTATGATACTCAAAGTGGCCAACAAATTTAAAATGCTCCATTGGCCGGGTTACACAATACAAGCAAGCAGTATGGTTTAAACCTTGCTGTATATATCAAAACGCTGTCGTGTGTACGGTACTATTACATGGGTTGTAAACCTTCCGGGAGGTAGAGAAGACAGCGTGTTTCCATTATGTACAGGAAGTCGTACTCTAACCAATCAGAGGCCTGAAATTTGGTTGATCTATTGTGTTCCAGTTTAATATTGTATGAAACATTTTTAGAATACAACTACAATGAAACAAATCATTAGTTTGATACATGTACATCAAACAAGAAAGAAAGGAACAAGCAAAAACCTGGACAAAAAAGAAAAATACACATAACCATATATACTAACTTATAAGTACCACAGATATTCATGTCAAAACACACCAACATAATAATGCAGGTCCATGAAATACTTTACAACCATTTAATCACCTCACCAGAAATCATTTAACATGCATCTGTATGATTTGTACTACAGAGTGCAGTGCATAATTATCTGTATATAGCAATCAAACCATGAAAGTGGAATTATTTTTTGTAATCAATAATGAAGTTTTGGAAGTTATTTTTAAAAGATGTTCATCATACATGTGCAATATTGATAACTTTAAAACTGAATGCTCAACAAGAGTGGAAAGAACTCATTTTTAACATGAACGTTAGTGCAAGAGTACTACATGTAAATCGAATATGATAAATTAGACTAACATATATGCATGGATTTACATTTAGGCATTGGAGTGATTGTTATACGTAAATCTAAAATAAAAAGTCCAAAAGTTTGTACACAGGTCATTAAACACTGTAATCATCAACATATGTGTATTACACTCCTTGTGTAAAAGCTCATATTCATATTGCAAAGGAAACTCACCTGTTTGTCTTGGATCTGAATGAGACATAATATACATTGATATTGTTTGAATTTTATAAAACGGTTCTTTATATGTCGTTCACACGGCAATGTTCAAACCGCTCTGTTATACACAACTAAGCTTGACTGGTCCTTTCATATCAAATGCTGTAAACTTATATACGGTCTATATACTATATCTATTTGGTATCATCATATTCCAGACGTGGAGAGGGTATCGGTGTCCATGATCTTTAATAAAAAATATTCACTACTAATATTGTTCTTGTTAGAAATAATGAAAAGGCGTCTCGCCGAAAACTATATGCATAATTTTATATAAAAAGGTCGTTCAAACAAAACAGAACGTGGAGACGGAAATAACGACAGTAAAACCACGCCCCCTTCCCATCCTTCATCCTTTGTACGTTCGGAAATACATGTAGCATATGCCTGTCATAGTCAATTGTTTGTTTGAAGTACAGACAAGTTGAAAACACGATTGTGTGTAGCGTGCTGTGAACAGCAAAACATTTTACAATCATGCTTGACACAATGACAACGTTTATCTAACACTTGTTCTAACCATATGTATTTCAGTAAACAGTCCTCGTAAAATTCCAGGCGGTGTTTTGAAGAAAACGCAGACCTATAACTTTTTACCTTTTGTTTTTTCCCTCCCCCAAGATCGTTATTTTCAGTCTCATTTTGAAACTAAATACGAAATAAAATTCGCTGTCAAAACACAATCGTACACAAGTTCTTTCTCGTTCACTATCGACGCAGATTTTACTGTGTAGTGAATTTTTTACTGTGTTGCACATATTTTTGCTGTGTCGGACAAAATTTTTACTAAGTCGGAACAGTAGTCAATACACAAATGGAAAAACCTCATAACTCGTGTAGAGCTTAATGACGTGGATTCTAATTATAGATTGCACCATGCGAAAGTATTAATTTTCTTGACCTCTAATCGCTATGCTAAGGTTACAATGCAAAGGCACCCTAGCCAAAATGGTTTCATGTACAGATTTTTACTGTTCAAAAGCTATCAGCAAGATGAAGTTTTTCAAAAAGTAGGTCAAACTCCAAGGTCAATGTCACAAGGAAAAAAACATGTTGGTACCCACAGAAAGGTCTTGGAACAAGGAATGTTCATGTGAAATATCCAAGCTTTAGCACTTATTGTTCAAAAGTTATTAGCATTTGTGACCAAATTTCGGGGCAATATCTGTATCCATGGTGAAAAAAGGGTCCGGAAAACTGTTTGACCTACTGTAACTTTTAGTCCTAAAGTAGGTCACAGACGGACGAGCCAAACCAGCTGAAATGCAAACTGAATTGGTATTTCTCCGTGAGGAAACCTATGACTAAATCTCACAGCAATATCTGTATCCGTAACGAAAAATAAAAATCCGGAAAATTATTGGACCTACTTATAGCCTTAAAGGAGATTAATAGAATCCTTCATTAGTACGAGTGTGAGATAGGGAAATTCCACCGAGGGGACAAGATTCGCAGTCTTGGACGAGGCTTTGCCGAGTCCTAGACAGCGAATCTTGTTCCAGAGGTGGAATTTCCCTATCCCACACGAGTAAATAATGAAGGATTATTTTTCTCAATTTTAACTACAGTTTAGTGCATAAAATTAGGAGCTTTCAGAAAATTTTAGATTATCAAAATCCTCATTTGAACTTCGATGCAAAAACTAATTAGATAGGCAGAAAGAGCATACCCGAAAATGGTTTACACTGTAAGTGTAAACTAAAAACCCCAAGGTTGTCCACCAGAAAGCTATACTACATTAAAATTTAAAGATAACAATGCAAAATATTTTTACTTCACTGTGTAACGTAGATCTTCACCGTGTAACGTAAATCATAGAAAATATATGACGTCACAATCAAATGACGTCGCAGCAGTGTGAGACAGAAAAATCTCACATGACTGTCTCACATGGGTAAAGTCGATCTCACACTGGTGATAATGTGAGAAAAAGATGTACATATCCAGATGGAATGCAAACTCACTTTTACGCTTCTTGAGGGAGAAATTGTAACCATATTTTAAAGCCGTACATGCATCCGTTGGTATAATCATGTTATTCGCTCCGCAGTGCGAATTAGTTTGACATGTTTTGTTTATACGTGTTAACTATTGACTTTTTATAATCATGCTATTTATTCCGTTTATAAAAGCAAAAATCATTCATTCACATTTACGGAATAAATGCTATATTTAAGTCCGTAGAGTACATGATGATGCCCATCCGTTGCAGAAAAAGTCCAGAAAACACAAAGACAGACGCAAGGACAGCGCGTCCCGACGGGCTTAAAGCTGACATGAATTAATAAATATAGTACACTATGTGTCCGCCATATTTCTCTGCTTATCTGCCATAATTCTCTGCTTATCTTCCATAATAGTTGGATGTTCTATCGTTATATTATCAGGGTTCGCATGTTATATAAGAGGACGAGTTTTGCTACGCTTCACTTCACATCAGTGTCTTCGATTTACATGTGCAGGTGGCTTCGAAAGGTAACACATCTCCGATACCAATTTACATGACATCGAAAAGAAATGAAATCACGTTTCCGAACACTATGCAGTGCTCAAAATTACAATAAACATATCGTACAGTAGTAAATCATTCTAAAAGCTTTGAATGGATAAATTTAGAATGGTTTTTCTTTACGAGAAGGTACGTATATTTGCAGTCAATACGTCAAAACTATACAAAAAGCGGAGAAATATTTCATCTACGTGTATTATCTATTCATAAAATGGAATAAGCAAAGGGTACAAAATCTATACCATTCATAATTACTTCAAGCAAAATGCAAATACATAAATACTACTGTACCTATGCACATTACATGTATGCTCGCCATGAAAACGCGTCGAATGCGGACGACTATTTACCTGGGTCTACTCATAATATCTGTAAAGGACCGCAGATGTATGTGTGCACTTGTCGAAAATACTCTAAGTAGTAGTAAAACTCCCTTTATTAGCATAATCCATGAAACAAAACGATGAACTCCATTTGTATTCCAACAGTAAACAACATTCTCCATTGTACACACTGCGACACACTTAGCCCGTGCCGATCAGCTATCTTCAATCAGGGGAAGTATCAGAGTATAATATTTACCCTGTATTGTGCATGAATTCTTATACCGTATGATTTACTGGTTAGAGTATTGCAGATTTGTAAATCGGGAAATCGTATAGGTACATGAATTGTTCATGCATAATTAATTTGCATATACAACACTGTACGAGTGCATGGGATGAGGGAGAGAGGGGGGATTCAAACAATGATCTTGTAATAATCGCGCTCTTATTAAGACAAATGATATCGTTAATTCAATAAAAGAGAACAGTAACTCAATATTGCTCTCATCAATTGATCGTACAGATTTATTTGATTCATTTAAAGAGACACTACAGCTCATTTTCCACATTTTAATAAAGTGCTTTTAAAAACATGTATTAATAAAATGATAAAAATCATATCGATACTGACAATTTTGAACAATTGAATGCATCAATTTGCTCTAAACTGCGCTTTGAAGATCATCCGGAATTCAAAGGTTTCTTCATGCTGACTCCGACTTTTGAATGGTTATTTACATCACGTGGTTTTGAATGACAGCAAAGGTGTTGTGTAAGAAATTATTTAAATTCCCCTTTTAAGGGGTCCACACTCACCTTTCAAGTATAAAATTATTCCCTGCTCATTATAATAAGTAAATAATTATATAAATCATTATTTCAACAGAAACCCTCCCATGTTCCTATTGACCGATGTTTTCACAACTAGTTAACACGTGTCGTGTTCAGATAAAAATAACACTTACTTTTAAAGCAGTGTCTTCGCGGCTAGTCCCAGTGGCAGATTTAGGGGGGGGGGCAGGATCCCCCTCCCTTTTTTCGCCACAAATTGTGAGTGAAACTCCAAATTTTGCACCCAGAATGGCCGATTATTTTGGCTGATATTGGACTTTCACATCCCCCTTCGGAAATCCTAGATCCGCCACTGAGTTACAATCGTTTCTCCTAGATCTTTGTTTTCCAACGGTCATACTGATCCCAAGGTCAATTTAATTTCACGTATGAGTTTTATCTCATTTTATTTTTACCTCTTTTCTCACAGAATCTTTCAAAATTCTGGATCTATCCACTACACTTTCTCTCACTGGACGACATACTGCACTGTTTACTGTCTATGCGCATGCGTCTGAAGACCGAAAGGAGGAGATTCGATATTTTTTGTATAGGCCATCAAAAAGTATTAATTTTTACGTTAAAAATAGAATTTCAAACTCTAGATAAGTGTTATTTTCGCAAAGTTCATACATTCAACAATGCAACAAAAATTGAGAAAGCGCTGGGAAAATTGTCATTTCATGATTTTTGCGCAAAATGAGCTGTAGTGTCTCTTTAAAGCACGCAATAATTAAAGATTAAACATATCAAATTATGTTATTTTCAATAACTTCATTTCATGCTAATTTGGCGCTCAATAGATCTTCTATATCTATGTCATTTTGCGTTATTACATTCTGCATTGAACTCGACGCAAATTGTACTAATGTAAAATGTAATAATTGAGTTTATCATATTATGCGTCGTTATCAGGCACATGGAATCTAGGGGAGGGGACAAGAGGGTCTGTCCCCCCACCTTTATTAACAATACCCATTATTTGTTATTTTGTAATGCAAATAAAAGATATATTGGGTGACCCCCCACTTGACCCCCGCTTCAAAGTCCTGATATAATAGTAAAAGACACAAACCACCACCATTAAGAAAATGAAGATATTATGAGGCACTCATAGTAGAGGACTCTAACCAACCCATCCCACTCCCAACGATTACAGAAAATGAAGTTTAGGGTAAATTAATGAGGCAGTCAACGTAAAGGACCCTTGAACACCCCCCCCCCCACCCGAATTAGGACTTTGAGCATCGGACAAAACATCTTGGCTTGTTTGGGTTTTTTGTTTTGTTTTATTGCTGTTTTAGTTCATCTTTTTATGCCCCTCTTTGAAAAAGAGGGGGCATATTGTTTTGCAACTGTCGTTCGGTCGGTCTGTAGACCACATGTTGTCCGCTCAATATCTTGAGAACCATTCACTTGATGATAATGATATTTCATATGTGGGTTGGTTATGAGTAAAAGATTACCCCTATTGTTTTTCAGGTCAAAGGTCAAGGGTCAATCTACTCTGGACATAGGAATATAATGTCCGCTCAATATCTCGAGACCCCTTTGCTTGAAAGACATCAAACTTGGTACACTGATACGTCTTCAGGAGAAGATGACCCCTATTGATTTTGAGGTCACATGGTCAAAGGTCACACTGGACATAGGAATATATTGTCCGTTCAATATCTTGAGAACCCTTTGCCTGACAGACATCAAACTTGTTACACTGGTACGTCTTCAGGAGAAATTGACCCCTATTGATTTTGAGGTCACATGGTCAAAGGTCAAGGGTCAAACTGGACATTGGAATATACTGTCCGTTCAATGTCTTGAAAACCCTTTGCTTGACAGACATCAAACTTGGTACACCAGTATGTCTTCAGACGAAGATGCCCCTTATTGATTTTGAGATCACATGAGCAAGGGGTCAAACTGGACATAGGAATATACTGTTCGTTCAATATCTTGAGAACCCTTTGCTTGACAGACATCAAACTTGGTACACTGGTAGATCTGCAGAAGATGACCCCTATTGATTTTGAGGTCACATGGTCAAAGGTCACACTGGACATAGGAATATATTGTCCGTTCAATATCTTGAGAACCCTTTGCCTGACAGACATCAAACTTGTTACACTGGTACGTCTTCAGGAGAAATTGACCCCTATTGATTTTGAGGTCACATGGTCAAAGGTCAAGGGTCAACCTGGACATTGGAATATACTGTCTGCTCAATATCTTCAGAACCCTTTGCTTGACAGACATCAAACTTTAAATAGTACACTGGTGTATATTCAGGAGAAGATGACTCCTATTGATTTTGAGGTCAAAGGTCAAACTGGACATAGTAATATACTGTCCACTCAATATCTTGATAACCCTTTTACTTGACAGATATCAAACTTAGTACATTGGTACATCTTCAAGAGAGGATGACCCATATTGATTTTGAGGTCAAAAGTCAATAGTTGAACTGGACATAGTAATATATTGTCTCCTATATTTTAAGAATTATTTGCTTCATTGACACGTACCAAACTTGGTACACTGGTACAGCATAAGGAGTAGATGACCCCTATTGAATTTTAGGTCACATGGTCAATTCACTCTTGACATAGGAAGATATTGTCTGCTCAATATTTTGAATTGATGATAATATTATCAATTAAATGAGGTGTGTGTATAACCCTTTTCAATTTTGCACCATGGGGGGCATATGTGTTTTACAAACATCTCTTGTTTAATTATTATTTTGAATGGCAAGAAATTTGAAGAATGAATCCAATTTTCCATTTTTTTCTTCCTGCCCCCCCCCCCCCCCCCCCCCCCAAATGACGATACATGCCTGGTAATTACATTTTGCTTTGCAACACATGCATGTATACTAATTGTATGGTGTAGAATTGCACCCTTTACCAGGTTTTCCTTCATTTACACAGTGTAAGGAATGGTAAACCAAAATCACAAAACAAAATGCATGAAGACCAAGATATTTTTAAGCGTAGGAACTTCATTCACGAATACATAGATACATGTATTCAGAAAAATTGCATGCATGCATTGCAGAGCTATAGCATGTGTGTTTTAACGTTTCTGTAACATGCCATAATGATTACTTTCAGTCTTGAGTGTAATTTATTCATAAATATTTTCATTTCGTAGACCTAGCCCAATGGATATATACTGAAAATAGACATACCGCTGTATGTCGAAATTTCAAATTCAAATGTATTCGATAAGATGTTAGTATTCACAAATCCGTAAAATTCGTGTTGAGGTTTTATTTGATCTGATACAATGTCAATATACTATAGTGTATAAGTAGGATTCGCAAAAGACAAGGCTATAAACATTTTCTTTTTTCATTAGTAGTATCAATATCTATATGATCAAGAAAAAACATATAATTTATATCCGGATTCATACACCGATTTATATATCAATAAAAACAAAGCTGCATAGTTTGTGGAAGGGGTTTCTAATGCGTCTGATGAAATTAAAAGAAGGAACCCCACATTTCCATTCAGACTAAATGTACTCCAAAATTACTTAATTACTGCTCTGACTGAAAACATGTTTCTCAATTTTCGGGAACGAATCTTGCATACCAAAATAATACCGGAACACATAAATTTGAGCTCCTTTGGAATTTCATGAAATGTATACATGTGTATATGCACCTTTCTTTCAACACGAATGGAACTTGTGTAAATGTTGTATTAGGCACGTATACAGGGGGTTGGGGTGGGCAGGGAGGCTGGTCTGCTCTCCCTACTTTTTTTTACAATTTACTTTTCCCGTTATTATACCCCCCGAACGAAGTATATAGGAATCACTCTGTCTGTCCGTCCGTCTGTCTGCAGATTCGTGTCCGGGCCATAACTTCTTTGTTCTTTGACATAGGCATACAGGTGGATCACCATGAGACGATGTGTCAAGTACCTTCATGACCTCTATATGACCTTGACCTCAAGGTCAAAATTAAAGGTGGGTTGTTGTTGTTTTTTTTACAATGGATTCGTGTCCGGGCCATAACTTCTTTGTTCTTTGACATAGGCATATCATATTTGGCACATAGGTGGATCACCATGAGACGATGTGTCAAGTACCTTCATGACCTCTATATGACCTTGACCTCAAGGTCAAAATTAAAGGTGGGTTTTTTTTTTTTTTACAATGGATTCGTGTCCGGGCCATAACTTCTTTGATCTTTGACATAGGCATACCATATTTGACATATGAGTGCATCACCATGAGACGATGTGTCAGGTACCTTCATGACCTTGACCTCAAGGTCAAAATTAAAAGTTTTTACAATGGATTCGTGTCAGGGCCATGACTTCTTTGTTCTTTGACATAGGCATGCCATAATATTTGACACATGAGTGAAATTATATATTGTACATCGAAGTAGGACGCTCTCTCTCTCTCTCTCTCTCTCTCTCTCTCTCTCTCTCTCTCTCTCTCTCTCTCTCTCTCTCTCTCTCTCTCACCTGTTCAAATAATGAATATGGACATAGAGATTAAAAAATTATGTGGTTCCCAAAGAGACAATAAAACTATATTTTCGTTTATATATTTCCCTTTATATTTGTCTTTGTGTAATCAACTGTTTATTATGGATTGCAAATGTAATACCCGTATTTTCACACAGATGTATATTTCCGACCATTATCCCCTGAGCATCTGGTTGGATATATTGCGTGCACAATTAAAAATTTATCGATGATCATATACAAACTTGGATATATAGATATATATATACATCCAAGTTTGTATATGATCATCGATAAATTTTTAATTGTATATATATCCAAGTTTGTATATGATCATCGATAAATTTTTAATTGTGTACGCAATATATCCAACCAGATGCTCAGTGTATATACATGTATAAACGTGCATGATTAGATTCCCAATTTCTATAAACTTCAAAATCCCTGACCAGACAAGCATTCAGTACAGGAAAAATGTTCGACTCTGAAATCTCCCCTGATTGAAGACGCCCTGTTTGGCACGGGTGAGGTGTGTCGCAGTCTGTATAATGGAATGACAACGGGTTGTGAAGTTCTAACGAGATACAGATGGAGTTTGTCATTTTGATTCGTGGATTTATCTGAATAAAGAGAATCTAATATTTTCGCACGTATCTGCGATACCTGTTGAATAGATGTCCGCATTTGATACGGGTTTTTTGTTGTTGCGAGTATGCCATGTGCATTACATATTATGCATATGGCATGCACCTGTATTTTGCAAGAATTGATATAAAATAATATATTTCATGCTCTTCGCTTATTCCATTCTATCAGTATATAATTGACAAATGATTTCTCCGCATTTATTTCAAAAGAAATTGTAAATACTTGCATGCACTTACAAGTATGCAAGAAAAGCTTTTTGGGGGCATTTTTGTCTAAATTATCTAAACTTTCAGAATGTTTTAATGGTATACAATAAATATTTTGTAATTTTGAGCAAAGCATAATGTTTTAAAATGTGATTTTATTTTTCTCATTCCCTTTATATTACTATCGGAGATGTGCACTGGTCGAGTCCACCTAGAAAAATCACTCGAGTGTGACAATCACATTTGGGGTATATACAGGTTGAGTAAATTAGGCTACCTTACAGAAATATGGCGGATAAGATGAGAAATGTGTACGTATTTATTAATTCATGCCAGCTTTAATATAGAAATAAGCGCCGAATACTATTAGCCTCTGGTAGGTATAAATCATTTAAGACACCTGTTTATGTTCTAATTCACTACTTCACACAACATACATTATTATACCCCCCGAACGAAGTTCAGGGGGTATATAGGAATCACTGTCTGTCCGTCTGTGCAGATACGTGTCCGGGCCATAACTTCTTTGTTCTTTGACTTAGGCATACCATAGTTGGTACACAGGTGGATCACCAAGAGACGATGTGTTTAGTACCTTCATGACCTCAATATGACTTTGACCTCAAGGTCAAAATTAAAGGGTTTTTTTTTTTTTACAATGGATTCGTGTCCGGGCCATAACTTCTTTGTTCTTTGACATAGGCATACTCTATTTGACACATGAGTGTATCACCATGAGACGATGTGTCATGTACTTTCATGACCTTCATATGACCTTGACCTCAAGGTCAAAATTAAAGGGTCTTACAATATGACTTCTTTGACATAGGCATACCATATTTGACACATGAGTGTATCACCATGAGATGATGTGTCGGGTACCTTCATGACCTCTATATGACCTTGAACTTTGATCTCAAGGTCAAAATTGATTATAGGGTTTTGACATCGTCATACCATAAGACATGGGTGTATCACCATGAGACTATGTGGCATGTACATTCATGACCTCTTTATGACCTTGGCCTTTGATCTCAAGGTCAAAATTATAAGTTTATGCCATGTATTTGTGTTCGGACTATATCTTCCATTAGAGGTAATTTATACCTATTAACAACACCCTTTGAGAGATTGGGGTAAGCGGGGGGT